>NW_007729827.1:156979-162371 GCF_000696425.1 Galeopterus variegatus | reverse complement strand
AAAAAAAAAAAAAAAAAAAAAAAAGAACCAACTCAACTAAAGAATAAAGGGATGCAAATCGAGGCAAATTTTTAAAATATAGTAATGCTGGTAAAGGTTCAGCAAAATAGGATCTTTCATCAAATAACTGTAGGAGTTTATGTGATATTTCTAAAAAAGAACTTAAGTTTTTCAAAAGCCTAAAACATGTTTATATCTTTTGACTGTTTTCCTATTTTGCAGAGTAATATCTAGAGAAGATAATACATATACTTAATAAATTATGTATAAGAATACTTATTAGAGGGCCAAGCCTGTGGCGCACTTGGGAGAGTGCGGCACTGGGAGCACAGCAGCGCTCCCGCCGCAGGTTCGGATCCTATATAGGGATGACCGGTGCGCTCACAGCACTCACTGGCTGAGCACGGTGCAGCCGGTCTCAAAAGGACAAAAAAAAAAAAAAATACAGTTCTATATATTGGGAACATTCCCTACCCTAATGGAACCTATTTATCATGATTCAAATTTTTTTACATATATTTATATATACATGTATCTTAGATAAACCTATGTGCATATATTTGTACATGTGTTTGTACATGTACACATATACATTAATGTTTATATGGATTAATAAGTATGTATGTACATTAAATATAAGATAAAAAAGTATAAGTAAATATACCCAAATGTCAATAATGACTGCCTCCGGCTGATGTGAAGGGGACTCTGAGTGGTACACAAGAATAAATAACAAATTAAGCATTAATAGCCCTCCACAATGTAGTTTCACTTTATACATTCATACCTACACTCCCCTGCAACTAGCAGTTTCCTTATTCGTCTCTTCCAATTCTGAGATTAAATGGTTTTCCTGTCCAGAATTTTATCTTCCTATTTATAATGATGGTTCAAATCTGAGTTCTTGTTGCTGTGTTTTAAGTACCACTCATTCTGGCACAGTTTAATGTGGATAACTTCATTAATTATTATAACCTCATATGTTTTATACCCCAGTATTAAGACATTCTTATACTTTTTTATCTGAGAGCACCAAGAACACTACAAATTATAATAGTAGACTTGAGTGAGTGACTGAGTGAATAAATGTTGGGAAGAGACACTGCGACTGGGTGGGAGGCAGAGAGGCATGCTGCGTAGGAAGCCTGGAAGCCTTTCAGGCAAGTGAGGAACATTTTNAAAAAAAAAAAAAAAAAACCAACTCAACTAAAGAATAAAGGGATGCAAATCGAGGCAAAACTTTAAAATATAGTAATGCTGGTAAAGGTTCAGCAAAATAGGATCTTTCATCAAATAACTGTAGGAGTTTATGTGATATTTCTAAAAAAGAACTTAAGTTTTTCAAAAGCCTAAAACATGTTTATATCTTTTGACTGTTTTCCTATTTTGCAGAGTAATATCTAGAGAAGATAATACATATACTTAATAAATTATGTATAAGAATACTTATTAGAGGGCCAAGCCTGTGGCGCACTTGGGAGAGTGCGGCACTGGGAGCACAGCAGCGCTCCCGCCGCAGGTTCGGATCCTATATAGGGATGACCGGTGCGCTCACAGCACTCACTGGCTGAGCACGGTGCAGCCGGTCTCAAAAGGACAAAAAAAAAAAAAAAAAAAAATAAAAAAAAAAAAAAAAAAAAAAAAAAAATAAAAAAAAAAAAAAAAAAAAAAGAATACTTATTAGATGTTTATTTTATAACAGCAAAATATTGGGAAATACTTAATATTCCCCAATAAAAGAGAATTTAAATAAAACACAGTACATACCTAGAATGGAACACTATATAGTCATTAAAATTCATGCTATCAAAAAATGCTCAGAAAAATGCTCCTTATGTTAAAAGAAAAAAATTACACAAATAACAGACATACGTTCATTCAACAAATATTTACTAAGTGCTTACTATATGCAAGTACAGTTCTATATATTGGGAACATTCCCTACCCTAATGGAACCTATTTATCATGATTCAAATTTTTTTACATATATTTATATATACATGTATCTTAGATAAACCTATGTGCATATATTTGTACATGTGTTTGTACATGTACACATATACATTAATGTTTATATGGATTAATAAGTATGTATGTACATTAAGTATAAGATAAAAAAGTATAAGTAAATATACCCAAATGTCAATAATGACTGCCTCTGGCTGATGTGAAGGGGACTCTGAGTGGTACACAAGAATAAATAACAAATTAAGCATTAATAGCCCTACACAATGTAGTTTCACTTTATACATTCATACCTACACTCCCCTGCAACTAGCAGTTTCCTTATTCGTCTCTTCCAATTCTGAGATTAAATGGTTTTCCTGTCCAGAATTTTATCTTCCTATTTATAATGATGGTTCAAATCTGAGTTCTTGTTGCTGTGTTTTAAGTACCACTCATTCTGGCACAGTTTAATGTGGATAACTTCATTAATTATTATAACCTCATATGTTTTATACCCCAGTATTAAGACATTCTTATACTTTTTTATCTGAGAGCACCAAGAACACTACAAATTATAATAGTAGACTTGAGTGAGTGACTGAGTGAATAAATGTTGGGAAGAGACACTGCGACTGGGTGGGAGGCAGAGAGGCATGCTGCGTAGGAAGCCTGGAAGCCTTTCAGGCAAGTGAGGAACATTTTTTATATAATCTGATACATTCATCCTCATTGCCACTTCCACTACCCCCACTGCCCATGGAGAATTCAGGGGCATTTCATAAATGAGAAAAAATGATCCTACTCACCTGGAGTCACACTATGAGGAAAACAGTGTACATGCCTTCCTCCTTTGTGCTCTTCTTTTGCGGAAGGGTGGATTGTTGAGATGGCTGAGCTGAGGGAGAAGAAAGAAGGAATGAAAAACTGGGCATGACTGAATGCTGTGTAATATCCTATTGTATAAATATAAATGCATTTATCAGTTCTCTGGGTAATATACAATTGGGTTATTATCAGATTTTTTTTCCTATTGAAACGGTGCTAATGAACATTCTTGGACATATCTTCTGATGTACATAGGCAAAAATTTCTCTGGAGTATTTGGTTAAGAGTGGAATTGCTGGCAATATTCATCTTTATAAGATATCTGGAGTATTTGGTTAAGAGTGGAATTGCTGGCAATATTCATCTTTATAAGATAATGTCAAACTGTTCTGCAATCTGTTTGTAACAGTTTATACTCCTCTTGCAATACATGAAATATCTTGTTGATCCACATCCTCTCCAATATTGTCACACTTTTAAATTCTTGCCAATAGGATGGGGTATAAAATGAAAAAACAAACAAAAATCAAAAATCTGGGCATGACTTTAAATTCCCAAACTCACTAAAATCCCCACATACTAACCGAGTATGATCCCCAAATCTCCTAGAAAGAAGTCAAAAAGATCCCAAGAATATTCCTCTTCCTTTTTAACAATCAGAAAGGAGAGCTAAGAGCACCGGTACTTTGGAACTTATTTCTGACCCTCTAGAAACTTCAAAGGATACAACTCTAGTTTGGACATTAAAACCACAAAGTTTGATTTCACTTTTTAGTCCCTCCAGGGATGCAGATCCTCTCTATGAATTCAACTCTCTGAACCTCAAGGCTTTATCTTATTAATTACACTTATTATTACATAGTTTATTTGTATAGTTTATTATTAACAACAATAATAAAAATAATAGGAATAAGAGCACTTAAATAATTCCCTTCTATTCTTAAAGTATTTTTCTTATTTTGTTCAATCAACTTAAGGAGAAAATAGTTCTATTGCCCTTCCCTATTTGTTACGCACAAACATTGGTTTTACTTTCAGAGAGATACCTGGAGCCTGGGCGAAGGATACCAGATGTAGGGCTCCCAAGACCTGATCATAGTCTCAACTGTGCCATCAACCACTTGTAGAACTTTTAAAAGGACCAAACTTCTAGTCCTCCCAAGGCCTCGATTTCCTTACCTGTAAAATGGGGGCATGAGCCTTTGCCACCCCTGCCCTTCCTTGCTGATCACAAAGTGGGTCCCTGTGAAAAATGACAAGCAATTGGTTAAGAACCAGCCCTCTTTTTCTAGAAAGAAAAACGAGTCATGCATGCCTCAAGAGCAGGACAGGTTTGGGCTGCCCCAATGCACCCCGGGCTGCCCGAGTGTGAGCACCGGATTCAGACGTACGCATGGTTCACAGGGAGCGGGATCTCCCGGTCTCAGGGCCACAGATCGGCGCGGCCTCTGCTCCAGCACCCAAGACGCGCTCAGCCTCGGTTGCGCATCCAGATCCCTGGCCCGAGCTCCACCCCAACACCTCACAAGGCCGAGCACCCCGACTCCAGGGCCCAAGCTGCCTCTGCCTTCCTCTCTTCTTCCCTTTATTCGGTCTTAACGTGGTAGGGCAGCTACGAAGGACCCACCTACAAGGGTGTTTTCGGGACCTGTAAGCCAGAGTCGCTTCTCGGCTCCTGACCCTCGGCTTTTCTGCCACTCTGCCTTCAGCCACAGCTCCTCCTGCCCTAGTCCGCTTTTGGCTCTGCCTTCTCGAGAGTCCGCGTCACTTACGGAGCCTCTGAAGAGGACCGGCCAAAACGCTTGAGCCACACAAACAATGGCCTCAGCCCGTCTAGACCGAAACGGAAGTCCCGGGCCTTGGAGTAGACACTCTCAGCGTTTCCATGGAAACGGAAAGGGGCAGGGCGGGAGAGGAGCGCGCAGAAGTACGCGGCTCCTGATTGGCCAGAAAGAGCGAGTCGGAGCCCGACGCTTAGCCGCGGGCATTTCCGCGCGGGAGGGCGCTGCACACAGTAGCTGGGAGGAGGACGTGGCGAAGCAACCCCGACACCAATAAAGTAGGATCACTCTAGGTGCTTTTAGGGCCCCGGATTCAGGGATATGGAGCGGTCGGCTTCGGAAAATTGTGGGACCCTCACAGCCTGCGACTGCGGAACCCCCCAACGGAAACCCGGGGAAACCCTTGGCTGTCAGGTCACCTTCGGCGGCAGCGAGGGGTGGGTGGTTGCGCCTCTGTCTGGCGCCCTCGGCGGAGTGGGAGCCCTAAACTTGAGGTTGGAGTCGCGCAGCCGCGGCGAGAGCTTGTCCAATTCCATTTTATTGTTGCGAGGGTCCCGCTTCGTTCTTGGTCCAGTCTGGCTTTCATCCCTGCGGCCTTCCTGCCAAGCCCTAAGCTCTTCTGGAGACTCCGAGCAGAGAAAGGAAAGGCAGGGTAGGACTGAGGTGAAGCCGGGGAAAGCCGCCCCTTCTTGGGGATCTGCGACCGCAAAGAGTTTCAAGCGCTTACTCTACTCTTCTGTTATTTAGTTGAGTGTGTCACGTTAAGAAAATGTTTTCGCTTCCTTAAGCCCTCTTCTTCAAACTTGGGCTGGATCAATAGGATACATTTTATTGGGCAT
>NW_007729827.1:145573-156559 GCF_000696425.1 Galeopterus variegatus | reverse complement strand
GGGAAAGGCAGGGTAGGACTGAGGTGAAGCCGGGGAAAGCCGCCCCTTCTTGGGGATCTGCGACCGCAAAGAGTTTCAAGCGCTTACTCTTCTGTTATTTAGTTGAGTGTGTCACGTTAAGAAAATGTTTTTGCTTCCTTAAGCCCTCTTCTTCAAACTTGGGCTGGATCAATAGGATACATTTTATTGGGCATGGAAGCTTTAATAGGGTAGCCTTAAAAGCAAGGGGCTCCTTGGATTCTAATTGACTACACCACTTACTTAATGGTGGGAACTTGGCTGAATTACTTAACCTTTTAGTGTTAGCTTAATGGGCATAGTACTATTAGGCATAACAACTATTTCATAGGCTGGCTTTTAAAATTAAATGAGTTAGTGTGGTTAAAATGCTTGGCTTTTAAAATTAAATGAGTTAGTGTGGTTAAAATGCTTAAACTGGCCCAGGAACATAGGAATTACTCTAAATGTTGAACAATGTTCAGTACAATGCTTAGCAGGGGTGTGTGGCTCAGAGCCTATCTGCCTGAGCCCCACCACACAATGAGCACCTGGATTTCTTCCATCTCCAGAGACCACATTTTGAAAATCATCCTGCCTAGACCCCTTCCTGGCTTGAACATCCGGAGACAATATGGCATAGCCTTCAAACACTTGGGCTTTGTTGTCTGACAGAACGTTAAAACCTGTCATTGATATCCACTGGGTGATGTTGGGCAAGTTATTTAACCTCTCACCCTCAGTCTTCTTGATACAGCAGGTGCTCAGTTTCCCTGGGCTCGTGTTTCAGGACATGCTTTTGTGTTTCCAGCCACTCCCTTAGGTCTCAGGTCACCTCCTCTGAGCTCTCCCCTGAAGGAAAGTTACCCGTTGCCAGTTAGACTTATTTTTAGCACCAACAGGGAAAAGTGAGACCACAAGGTGCTGGCTTCTGCAAATCCTGGGCTGGGCATGTGCAATAGAGAGCACAGAGCATTCTTAAATATGCCTGGTGCTCGTGGTAGGGTCTGACCAATGAACATATTCCAAGAAGGGACTGACTGAGCATGTGAAAGACTAAATGTTATATAACTGGGAGCCACCCCCTTAATTGAATATTCATTAGATAGAGAAACTAAAAAGCCAAATCCCAGCTGCGGGCAGGGTTGTTGTTCACTTTCCTGGAGCCACCCACACTTTGCCAACTGAGGGAGGTGTGTATACTTTTCTCTGTATCAAGCTTACTTTCAGCAAGTGGCTGTCCACTCTCTTGAGCCAGCCTGCACTTTTTATTGAACTTTAGTATGTTTTTCTTGCTTTTGTGTTAGACTTGATGTCTGTACTGAACTTATTTTTGTGTTAAACTTAGCGTGGGCCCTGCTCAGTCTCTGGAGCTATGCTACACTCTCTGTGGAACCTGCATTTCTTATCTATAATGTTAAACTTCTCACTTTCTACTGTCACTCTGCCCTTGAATTCTTTCCTGTGGCAGAGTCAAGAACCTGGAAAGAGGATTGGGTGGGTTGAGGCTGACTATCGGGGCCCCCAGACTCTACCTCTGACATCATTCTCATCTGTAAAATGAAGATTTCAACATATTTAAATAGTTATAGGTGATAAAGTCCTGAGTGTACAGACATTGACCAGTAAGAACNGGCAGACAACCCGAGCTCAGTCCTCAGCAGCAGTGCACAGCAGCCTCCAGCAGCAGCAGTGACCTCCCAGAGTGTCCCAGGGACCCTGGCAGCAACAGCCTCCACCAGCAGTAGCAACCTCCCCATGACCTCTCTGGGGGCAACACAGGGGCGGGTCGGGGAGAGCACCCTGGATCAGAGCCACTTGTCCCCCATACTTAAGTCCATAACCCAGGACACCTGGGCACTCACACACAACCACACCAGATGATAATTGAGGCTGACTATCGGGGCCCCCAGACTCTACCTCTGACATCATTCTCATCTGTAAAATGAAGATTTCAACATATTTAAATAGTTATAGGTGATAAAGTCCTGAGTGTACAGACATTGACCAGTAAGAACAAACACTGGAGATGGACTGTTCTGCCATGCTACTTCCAACCTGTAGGAGTCATGATTGTTAAGGAATATTGTGGATAATCCACGTAATTTACTTTTCAGCATTCCTGCCACATAAAAACACTAAATGGTAACTATTGATGTCATTATTTAACTTATTCAGTTTTAAAAATAGTGTGCTTTGAGACTAAATTATTTTGTATCAGTCGATATGAGAGGTGTAACTGAGTCTCCCAGACAGTGAGCATTTTTGAGCTTATTTTGAGAGAGAAGTAGAATCTAGGATGTTTCAAACAACTGTTTGTTTGCTAATTAAGAACACTAATCCTTAAGACTTTTGCCCCAAACACACTGATAATATTGTCTCCATTCCAAAGTGGTGAATACTGGGAAAAATCAGCTCTTTTTCATATAAAAGAATGGGGTCTCATATTTCATAGTCACAGAAAAGGGCAATAGCTCTCTGTTAAAGATCTATGTGGATTGTGGGGGAGATTCTAAGAAATGTCTGTCTAAATGTACTCCTCTAGTCCCTGTTTCTAGCTGTCTACTAAACCAGAAAACTGAGGCTTATAAGGAGAGACCTTAGGCTTAGAGTACTGGCTTAGCAACCTGGTGCTGGACCTCTCCCCATCCCCTGCCTTATGAGCTGGATAGTTATGTGGAGAACAGCATCAGGGCCTAGGTGTGAGGACTTGAATGTGGTGTTTCTAGAAAAGAGCCTGGACCTCAGATCTGTAGACCCCTTAGGAGACCTGTATAAATGAACTTGGGTTCCTTGAATCCCAAGAGGCCAAGAAGAAGCTGAACACTTAGGCTGACTGTACGTGTGCTGAGTCTGAGAGATTATAGAGAGCAAGAAGGTTTTTTCCAGGTGCCTCTGTAGGAAAATGTCAGGCTTTGTGCTTCTTACTCAATGGACAGCAGAAGTAGAGATCTCTTTGTTTCCCCCGTTTGTGGGACTGCTGCCACTTAAAATATTTCATTAACCAGATCTGAACCCCAATGAACTGACAAAAAATAAAAAATCCTAAAAGGATCCACTTGTCAGAGAAACAAATAGAATGTACATCTGAGGAAATTTAACTGAAATGACAGGACAAAATGAATAACCAACAACAAAAGAGCATAAAATATAGCATGAACAAGACGTTTTGAAATCAAGTTAATTCTATTTTCCTAATTAAGCATTTTAACAATTGAAGGAAATGGTGAATTTTGAGCCAAAATGTGTCCTATCTGACTGTAAAGCTACATGACTATGCCAGTTGTCACCAGTTGTCACGTTGAGGCAATAGCTACGCTAATTGTATGGGTAGGCATTTCGTAACTACAGCCAAAATGTTTCATTATTTTAGTTATACTAAGTTTCCGTTTCTGTTGGCAGGGCTAGGGCTCAGACCGTTCAAACCCATTGTACAGACTGTCACTAGACCCCTCACATGCAGGTCCACACTAGGTAGTTGGGAAAGATCCTGGGAGCCATTGGCAGACAACCCGAGCTCAGTCCTCAGCAGCAGTGCACAGCAGCCTCCAGCAGCAGCAGTGACCTCCCAGAGTGTCCCAGGGACCCTGGCAGCAACAGCCTCCACCAGCAGTAGCAACCTCCCCATGACCTCTCTGGGGGCAACACAGGGGCGGGGCGGGGAGAGCACCCTGGATCAGAGCCACTTGTCCTCCATACTTAAGTCCATAACCCAGGACACCTGGGCACTCACACACAACCACACCAGATGATAACCAAGGAACACCTGAGCACACGTGCACATTTATATCAAATGCTTGGCAAAATTCCAAACATCTGAGGGGCCCTAACCATCCTCCTTCACTTCCCCTACACTGACTTACAAAGAAATATTCTAAAGCACAGAGGGAGGAAAGATAGTGTAAAGTAAGGCAAATCATAACTAAAGCCAAAATGTTTCATTATTTTAGTTATTTTAGTTATACTAAGTTTCCCTTTATATTGTTAGAGCTAGGGTTCAGACCCTCCAAACCCATTGTACAGACTGGGTCCCCAGACCCCTCACATGCAGGTCCATGCTAGGTAATTGGGAAAGATTCCGGGAGCTGTTGGCAAATGACATGAGCTCAGTCCTCAGCTTCCTCGGTGGCAGCAGCTTACAGGTCTGGTAGCTTACAGGTCTGGCAGTGGCCTTGCAGAGGGTCCCGGGGCACTAGTAGCAGCCTCCAGCAGCAGTAGTGGCCTCCCGATGCCCCCCCCCCCCATGGGGAGGCATCCCAGAGATGGAAGGCACCATGGATCAGTGCCACTCATCCTTATACTTAAGTCCATAACCCAGGACACCTGGGTGCACATGTGCAATTACACTAGAAGATAACCAAGGAACACCTGAGTGCGTATGCCTATTTACATCAAATGCTCGGCAAGATTCTGAACATCTGAGGGACCCTGATCATTTTTCCTATATTTTCCCAACAGATAGAGATGTAAATCATGAAGAAAAAAGACAATAGGCTTAAAGGATAGATCTATGGAATCTAATATGAACTCACAAAACTTCCAAAAGGAGAAAAACAAGTGGATAGAAATGAACAAGTAAATGAATAACAAAATAATAGAACATTTCTCTGGATTGGGAAATTTCTAAAAGGTCTGAATCTGAAGATCTAAAGAACTCACTACATTTCAGTCTGGGTTAAGAAGGAAAGACTCACACTAGATATATAAAGGTATAATTTCTATACTCTAAGGATAAAGGGAAAACATAAACTTTCAGGCAAAAAGGTCAAGTTATCTAAAAAGAAAGATGACATTGGACTTAATGTGGCAAGCTAGAAGACTGTTCAATAGCAGCTGTAGACTAGTAAGATAAAGGGGCTGCAATGCATCAGTCGAAATATAATCACCTGTCTTAGTGAAAGAACTATTTGAGGATTTGCAAGAATTCAGAGTCCTATCACTCAGGTATACCACATATGAGGAAACAATTCAAGAAAGGACTCTATTAAAAAACAAAACAAAACAGAGATAACCACAAAAAAATATGAAACAGGAAACAGAAAGCCACAATATAAATAGACCTAAAGTAAAAAAGAATGCAATAAATTATCAGTTATGCTAAATATGAATGGACTAAATTTTCCTATACAAAGGCAGAAACTCAGATTGGGTCAAGCAACAAAATCCAGCTATATGCTGTTTACTAGAAACACCTGTGAGGTTGGTAAGAAAAGATACCAGGCAAACAAAAAGGGTAGAAATTTCCATATTGCAGAAAACTAATGGAAAGTTAACTTAAAAACCAAAGAAATAGATGGAATTTATATATTGATTAAAGGCACAATTTATGAAGAAGTTTATTGGTACTAAACCTGCTAAATGCATAAATCAAAACTCAAACTTGAAAACTTGGTTAAAAATACAGTTCTGTGGAAGATTCAATACATTTGTGTTAGAATTAAATCTAGGAGACAAAATAAGGTCATACAGAAATTGAGTAGTATCATTAATAATCTTGACTTAAGAGATATATAGAAACATATCCCTAGAATAGAGATTATATTATGTCCATAGGACATTTACAAAAACTAAGAGCTTTTCCATTTTATCCTCAGCTGATGAGAGTGTTTTTAATTGCCTGAGAAAACAAGCAGAGAACTTCCATACCCCTCTCTATTCCCCACAATGCATCCACACACCTACCTACATCAGTGTGTGAATGAATGAATGAAAAGTCTGTGTCCCGAGCTAGGAAGCCTATCCATTTAGTCAATAGATGGAACTTCCATACCCCTCTCTATTCCCCACAATGCATCCACACACCTACCTACATCAGTGTATGAATGAATGAATGAAAAGTCTGTGTCCCGAGCTAGGAAGCCTATCCATTTAGTCAATAGATTCCATCCATTCTGAACCTAACTCCAGCAACTCCCCTCTTCTGCAATATCAATCTTCCCTCTTCCCTCTTTATTGGCTCTTTCCTATCAACAATCAACTATGCCATTATGTCTTTAAAAAAAAAAACAAAATGACAAAACTCTATGGCCCTGTCTTAGATCCAGCTACTGTAACAAAATACCGTAATCTAGGTGGCTTATAAACAAAAGAAATTTATTTCTCACAGTTCCAGAGTCTGAGAAGTCCAAGATCAAGGCACCTGCAGATTTGGTGTCTGGTGAGGGCCTGGTGCCTGGTTCATCTTAGACAGCTGTCTTCCCACAGAGTTCTCACATGGAGGAAGGAAACAGGGAGCTTTCTGGGGTCTGTTTTATAAGGACTCTAACCACCTCCCAAAGGATCCATCCTCTAATACCCTCACATTAGGTTTCAACATATGAATTTGGGGGGTTGGGGGAGAAGGAGCACAAACTTTCAGTCTGTAGCAGGCCTACTTCCCCCATCAGCTACTGCTTCATTTGTGTCCTTCCTTTTGAGCCAAACTTCTTAAAGTAGTCTGTTGTCTCGAATTTCTTCTCCTTCCCATTTTTCTTGAACCTACTTTAATTGGGTTTCAACACACCATTCCACTGCAACTGCTTTTCTCAAAATCACTAATGAGCTCCATGTTGCTAAATCCAATGGTCAGTTTTCAATCCTCATATTGTCCTGTCAGCAGCATTTTGCACAACTGATCTCTTTCTACCTTGAGACACTTTCTTTACTTGGATTTTTAGACACCGTACTATCCAGGTTTTCCTCTCTGGATGTTTCTTTTAGGCTGTTTTGAAAACTTTTACTGACTTCCCCACTCCCACCTCCACTCCCTGCCCTTTCTCCTAAATAGTAGAATGACTCAGAGGTTAGTCTTTGAATGTTATTGTTTCTATCTATTTCCACCTATATGCTAGTGACTCCCAAGTTTATATTTCCAGCTCAGACTTTGCATTCTAACTTTAGACTCCCTCCTTGACATCCCAACTTCGATGTCTAACAGGCATCTCAAATTTAACATGTTTAAAAATGTGCTCCTGGGCCGGCCCGGTGGCGCACTGGATAGTGCGCCGCTTGGGAAGCGCGGTGGCGCTCCTTGCATTCTAACTTTAGACTCCCTCCTTGACATCCCAACTTCGATGTCTAACAGGCATCTCAAATTTAACATGTTTAAAAATGTGCTCCTAAAACTCCTCACACAGTTGCTCTTCTCACAGACTTCTTAATCTCATTCTTCTAATTTTCCAAGCCAAAATCCTGGACGTGTCTCTGACTTTTCTTTTTCTTATACCTCATATCTGTTCTGTCAGCAAATCTATGCAGTTCTATCCTTAATTTCCAGAATATGATGAATTTTTCCATCTCCACTGCTACCAGCCTAACCCTAGCCATCATTTTCTCTCACCTAGATTATTATAATAGTTTTTTTTCTTTATAATATAAAAGAAAAATAAGGACTGAAAAGTTAAATTTTACCAGAAGTAATAGAGAAGAGGCAAAACAGAATATTCCTTTAATAATGCAATAAGGGGCAAACAGTGTTCTTCCTCACTGAGGTTGCTTTCAGTGGGAGAGCTAAAACAAAAGGGAAAAGAAACAAAAAAGACTGCACTAAAATTTAAAATAATACTTAAGCATTTATGCATTAATTAAATATGGTCAGGTATATGTAATTAAATAAAAAGTTTTTTTTTTTTTTCCTTTTTGTCTTTTTTACTGACCGGTAACGGGATCGCAACCCTCGGTGCCGCGCCCACACCACGCTCAGCCAGTGAGCGGGAACCGGTCTCCACATGGGATCCGAACCCTCTGCGGGAGAGTCGACGCGCTCCCAAGTGGCGCACTCTCCAGTGCGCCACCGGGCCGGCCCTAAATAAAAAGTTTTAAATGTCTAATTCATTTTTATAAGAAACAGTTTCGGGACCCTCATCTTCTAAAATTTTCTTTAATTTCTTTAAACATCCCCTCAGTTTGTCAGGGAATAAATATGTTCTATTTCATGGTTTTTATGGGCATCTTAGAATTGGTTTCAGAACCAAAACCTCTAACACTGATACCTTCTCTTAAATGTATGTACTTGTGAACGTAATATTCAGCACATTACCTGAAGTCTATTATATAACCAGTTAATAAAGCAGCTTAGAACCAAACCAAGAGAGAACTTCACTACTTCTCCTATCCTACACTGTTGGTTATCCTTTTGAGTTAGTTTTTATATGAATCTTTATAATCTAGGCCTCTGATTTCTGACTATTTAACATTGTTGGATGCATCTTGCTAACTAGCATGCCTCAACCCTTAGTTATCAGTTGCCTGGAGTATACTTTTGCTTAATGCCAATGAATACTGGCTCCTACTTTGTTAGGTTGGAATGAAGTTCCAATCTCTCCATGAAGAATCCAGTGGGAGATACGCTAGCTTAAACGAGGTGATGGCCAAGTCTAGAATCTCCCAAATCTTGCTGCTATGTGAATAGGAAAAGGTCTTTCAAATGGGTTATCCTGAGAAAAAGAAGCCATCCTTAGAGGACACTGATTTGCCCATTGATCCAGAGGCCTCTCGTTTGAGAGACAATTCAATTCCCGAAGCTGCTGTATCTATTAGGTTTTAAGCCAACTTTGAGGTCCCTGTTTTTAGGGGCCAGGTCCATAAATTCATACAAGAGCTGTTCTAGTCATGTGGGAGTTGGATGAAATTGCACTATTAGTACATTTATCAACAGTCATGGTGATCATCATGGTTGATTTGACTCAAATGTGTCCCAAATATATCAAGCAGGTTCTTGCCTGTGGGCCTCTGCAGTTGCTATTTCCTCCTCCTGAAATGCCCCATCTCCCAGATATTTCCATGGCTCACACCCTCACCTTCTGCAAATGTAACCTTAGCAGTGTCTTGCCTTTCCACTCAAAGAGAAATAGGACTCATCCCCTACTCCCCACCCCTGGCACTATGTCCCTTACCCCACTCTGTTTTTCTCCACAGCAATGATCTCCACCTGATATACTACAATTCCTTATCTGTGCTCCTTCAATAGAATGTAAACTAAATGAGGGTTGGGGCTGGGGAGCGAGACTGGATATTTTGTTCGCTGCTAGAGATAGCCCAGAAAACTGCCAGGCACGAAGTAGGTGCTCAATAATTATGTGGATTACTGGATGGATAAATCAAGGGACACTGCTTATTGGGAGTCGGTCAGTTTGGGAAACGTCATCTAAAGCTTGGGTCCAACTTCCCGACCCCCCTTCCCCCCACATGTTCTTGGGTTATTGGTTATCAGGAAAGGAAGGACGCTGTGTGCCCGCAGGTGTTGTGAGCGCAGAGGATCCCGTATTGAACAATGTATCTTCTCCTGGGGAAGTGCCGGGTAGAGCCAGTGGGAGGCGTAGACCGGAGGGGGAGAGTGGGAGCAGCGCCTAGCCCGCCAGCCAATGGGAGGAGAGACTCGCTGGGCGGGGCGGGAGGGTCCAACCTCTCAGGCCTGCCCACGCAGCACTTTTAGCAGGTTTGCTGGGTTTGCAGAAGAGAATGAGACCTTGAGAGCCAAATGAGTTCCCCTTTCTCATCAAACAGCAAGTTACCTATTGATCTTTCCTTTCATATTTTTTTCTTTCCCTGTTTGATCCGTGGCGTTCAGCGCTGAGACAACCTTCGCCACCAGTGCCCACTGAGACCACGGTATGACATGACCCTACCCTTCTCTGGCTGTGTATTTTGCCTGCTGTAAAAAAGGAAGCTGGATTCCATGCGAGTCCTTCAGGCGCCCACATTGTGTGGAAGACAAGGAAGGGCATGCAGAGCCCTGGCCAAGGCCCAAGAGGACGGAGCTGCCAGTATCCCCGGGTGGAGAACACCGCTGGTTTGGAGCGTGGTATGGGCTTATGGCCTGGCGGGAGAGGCGACTTTCCCCCGGCAAGTCCGAGGTCACTAGAGAGAGTCAGAGGCCAGAACCGGAATTCCCACGTGGGTAACGAGTAGCCTTCCGGTGGAGACCTAGTGTGGCCTCTAACCCACCTGCAGTGCCCGCTTCTTAACTCTCCCGAGCTAGAGTGGTATGAATAGCCCGAGTTTCACCTGCTGCCCTGATTAATCCAGGCACACTCCTCTCGTCGCTGTCCGCCGAGCAGCGGTTCAGTTTGAGGCTATTCCCGCCACCTGTGCTCTGCTGTTTATTCATCCACTCTGCGCCTCCTCTGAGCCCCTCTTACAACTTAAAACGAAGCAAACCACCTGAAAGCGTCACAGTCCTCGTGCTCCACACTACCAGTGTATCTCTCCTCTTCCTAGCGAAGTTCTAGAAATAATAGTTTACGCTTGCTCCCTACGTAGGTCACCCCTCTAACCCTTGGTGGAGAGGCTTTATCACTCCTACCCCCTCTACCCCAGAGGTGACCTAAAATTGCTCTCTACGAAATTACCAATGATCTCCCACCGGCCAAATTCAAGTACGGTTGGCAGGCTTTTTTTTTTTTTTTTAATCTGTTTGGGATTTGCCTTTTTACCTTTTTACTTTTCTACTTATTTAAAGAATGTATTCTAATTAAAGAAAGTTGTCAGAAATTGTTCTAAACTCTAAAGAAAACTCGGTAATATTTAGGTATATTTTCTTTGTTTTTTTATGCAGAGGCTTTGATTTTAATTCCTTGGTTGTAATTCTCATATCCCTGCTATCTGCTTTTAGTCTTGTAGATATTGCATACTGCTACATGAGGTAATTTTAATAACTGAAAACTCAGGTGTGTACTATATCTTTATGCATTTAGTTCATTAATCGTAATTGGGTTATTAATTTGACAATTATTGACTAATTCTAAATAAACACCCTTATGCACAAAGCAGTCTTTTCTGTAGTTAGGTTTCTTTCCATTGGAAAATTCCGTGGAGAAGGTACTGATTGAAAAGTCACGCATCCTTTTAATGTTCTTATTTGTGAACAGGCAGCTTTCCAAAAGAGTGTAAAAATTAACAATTCTTTCCATTGGAAAATTCCGTGGAGAAGGTACTGATTGAAAAGTCATGCATCCTTTTAATGTTCTTATTTGTGAACAGGCAGCTTTCCAAAAGAGTGTAAAAATTAAC
>NW_007729827.1:122797-145194 GCF_000696425.1 Galeopterus variegatus | reverse complement strand
TTCTTATTTGTGAACAGGCAGCTTTCCAAAAGAGTGTAAAAATTAACATTTATACTCACAATTCTGCTTCACTCCATTCTTTTCATCATATAGCACTGCTTTTCAAGGCTTATTTTTTGCCATTTTGGTAATTGAGAAGCGATATATCCAGGTTTGCGTTAATTTTGATATCTGTTAGTTTGAACATTTTCTGAAATAGTTGTTAGCCATTTGCCTTTTTTCTCCCTCTATGAATAGGCTATTCACGATAAACTTGCTTTAGTGCTATTCTGATCTATTTGTATCATGCCTTTCTGGGAATATGAACCTTTTTAAAACCATATCTTAGAGTGACCTGTAACTCTATGGGAGAGTGCATTAAACAAAAGTGCAGCTTAGTGTGAATGATTACCAAGTGATCACCCACATAACAATCACCAGGTCAAGGAACAGAACGTTATCAGCACCTAAAAGCCCCGAGGGCAGGCACCCCTTAGAACCCCTGCAGAGGTAACACTAAATTGACTTTATGGTAGTTACTTCCTTACCCCTAGCCCATTTTAGAAATATACATGCATCTATCAACAGTACAGTTTTTTCTGTTTTGATCATTTAAAAATGGAATTATATGGTACATAATCTTGTTGGGTTTGGCTTCTTTCACTGGTTGGTTGTCACATGTAGTTGCAGATCATATATTTTCATTACTGTATAGGATTTCATTGTATGAATTTACCACTATTTTTTTACTGGTTCTACTATAGATGGAGTTTTGTATCTTTCGAGTGCTTAGCAATTACAGTAATGCTGCTGTAGTCTTGAATGTCTGCTGGTACACTGGCATACAGATTTCTGTTGGGCATTTTCTGAGGACTGTACCTGTAATTGCTAGTCTACAGGATATTTACATCTCCAATTTTTTTAAAAAAACATTTTATTGTAGAGTAGATTTTTGGAATGACAAAGAATTCTATATGCCTCACCCATTTCCCCTGTTTTTAACACTTTGCACATATTTGTCACAACAAAGACAATTAGGAATTAAATTGCATTTAATTTGAATTTCATTAGTGTTTTTCCCCCTAGTGTGCGTGTGCGTGTGTTTTCCTATGCCTGAATCTTATCTAGGTTACTATACAAAATTTAGTCATTTTGTCTCCTTGGTCTCCTCTAGTCCTTGTTTTTGATGACCTTGATAGTTTTGAGAAATACTGGTCAGGTATTTTGTAGTATGTTCCTCCATTTGGGTTTGTCTAATGTTTTCCTCATGCTTAGACTGTGATTATGGGTTTTTGGAAGGAATATCACAGTGTTGAAATGCCATTCTTATCACATCACATCAGTGATACTATCAACAATGCCATGACTGGTGATATTAACCTTGTTCATGGGGCTGAGGCAGTGTTTTTCATGTTTCTCACAATAAAGTTACTCTTCTCCTCCCCACCCAACTCCTTACTCTACTATTTGGAAGCAAATCACTAAGCAGAGTCCGCACTAGGGGGTCGGAGGGGGTTAAAATCTACCTCCTGGAGGAGGGGGTATCTACTTATTTGGAATTCTTCTGTATGAGAGATTTATCTCCTTTCTCTCATTTATTTATTCAGTCATTTATATCAATGGGGACTCATGGATATTTACTTTATACTTCCGGTTATAATCCAGTACTGTGTCATTTACTTTGGCTATTGGGAGCTCTTTCCATTTGGATCCTGTATCTTTTTGGCTTGCCCCATCCTGTTCTTTTCCTTAATTTCTGGCATTTCAAGATGCTGTGACTCATCTTGTATATTTCCTGTCCCAGCCCTAGAACCAGCAATTTCCTGAGGAGCTCACTTGCCCCATCCTGTTCTTTTCCTTAATTTCTGGCATTTCAAGATACTGTGACTCATCTTGTATATTTCCTGTCCCAGCCCTAGAACCAGCAATTTCCTGAGGAGCTCTGATTCTTCTTATTGGAGAATGACACAGTATTAGAGACCAAGAATGGGGAGTGGGTGCGTATCTCCAATTTTAGCGGTTAATACCAACAGTTTTAAAGTGGTTTTATTAATTTACACTTAAGCTCTTTATTCGCCCTATTTCCTGTAAAGATTCTTGCTGTTTTTGGTTAACGTTTGTGTTTGAGTTCTTAAAACAAGAGGTTTTAATTTCAACAAAGTTAACAATGTGTCTCCTAGTATTCATCCCGATTCTTGGTTATTTCCCTTATTATGCCCAAACTGGTAGGTCCCTCCTCTCCAAAGGTGTGGTAAATATTCTCTGCTATTTCCCCCCCTCTGGTTTGAAGTATAAATGATTTACTGACTTACTATATCTGATTTATTCTGTGAGGATATGAATTAATTTTTGTCTAAATGGTTTACAAGTTGTACTAATAAACTTCACTGAATGTTTCCCTTCCCAGTTATGATATCTCTTCTCTTATATATTAAAATCTCATGGCAAGGTCTTTTTCTGGGCTGTCTACTCCTTTTCTTTGATTTGTTTATTATGGTAGTAGTTGTACACTCAGCAGTAGAGGGTAAGGCTTTTGGAAGTGATTTCAGCTGTGGGCAATTTGCTCCCCTGGGGATATTTGGCAATGTCTGGAGACCTTTTTGTTTGTTACAACTCTAAAAGATTGATTGTTCTAATGGCATGGAGTTGATAGAGGCCAGGAATGCTGCTAAATATCATAGCACACACATACAGTATCTTCCAAACAAACAATTACCTAGCCAAAATTGTCAGTAATGCTGAGATTGAGAAACTGTTATAGGAGATTCCATTAGACTAACCGAGACAGGAAATTAGGCAGGAGTGTATGAAAAGGAGGAATACCCTGTTTCCTAGGTTAAATGTCACTTTCTCAAGACTTTCTCATCTCTGCCCTCCATAGTGAGGAATTCTTTCTTCCTATGTGTTCTCCTAGAACTTCTGTAGCTCTGATAATTGCTGTTCTATATTTAGAGGTCTTTTCCCCCAGCCTGGTGTTTAGCACAGGGTCTGGTATCACAGAGCATGGCCACAAGCATTTCATACATGTAACTCTGAATTCCCAATGCCTAGGAAAATGAAGTGAAGTTAAAAGGCAGTGCTACATAGTAGAAAGAGAATGACCTTTGTAGTTTGATAGGACATTTGTCAACCCTGTGACCTGAGCAAGTTTCTTAATTTCCAAGTCTCCGTATCTGTAAAATGTGGATAAAACTAAACTTATGGGACTATTTTAAAGAGTAGAGAAAAATTTTATAGAGAATTTATACACAGTAGGTCCTCAACAAATAGTCATTGTTAATATGAATAACTCAATGAATAACTTATTTTGAACAAATATGCTTTAATTATGATAGCTGGTAATAATTCACTTCCAAATTCACAAATTGAAATCCGCTTTCACTATGGATTCCCATTTTAGTTCAGAACATTTTGGAATGAACGAATGCCTTCATATAAGAGAAACAGCACAAAACACCTGTTTTCCTCTTTCTTAAAAATGTAAGTATGAGGGTACTTCAAACAATTCATGGAAAAATAGAATTAAAAGATAATATGAATCTTTCCATAAACCTTTTGAAGACTCCTCATAAAAGAAGACCACAGAATAGAACAAATTCCTTCCAGAACGGCATAAAACCTTTGGGAAGGAGGCTAAAATATATTGCACTCCATCAGAATTGTTGATATCATGTAGTAGAAACCCAACCGGATTTAGGTATAGATTGCTGGCTCAAGGGCACACCTAGAAACGAAGGAGGAAAATGAAGAAAGTGTGGGATTATGAGAGCAAAGAGGGGAGAGAATATCAAGATATAAGGCACTGTTATACGTATGACACCTTGTAAGTTAGGTGCATGCATTCGCTTTTTAATATTTGCAGAGGTAGCTACTCTTGTTATTCCTGCTTACAGATGTGAAAATTGAATCCCAAAATGGTTTTTGCAACAGGGTGGTAAATGTATGAGTTATCTCAGTGGAATTGTGGTGACAAAAGTTAGGTTGCAGTGGATTGAGGAGGTATGAATAGTAGGTAAAATATAGACGACTCTGAAGAAGTTCGACTATGAAGATTAAGGGGATGTGGAGTAAGGGGAATGTTTGTAAAATACTAAATTGGATTTGGGCATGTTTAAATGCTAATGGGAAGGACACAGAAGACAGGGAGAAGTTGAAGACAGGGAAGAGAACACACTAATGGATGAAATCCCTTGGGAACAAGTGTTGATGCTGATGAGATTCAGATCACAGATAAAGGGATGATCCTTCCTTTGTTACAGGAAAGAAGAAAAAGACCCACATATAGTGATGTCTGTAAATTTCTAGACAGGAAGTTCAGGTTGTTGTGTTCTATGCCTCGTTTTCCCTCAACTACCATATTCTGTATGTCTTAGAGAAATATCAGTGTTCCTTCGAGTTTCCCCAAATTTCTTCCTTTTGGCTTCTTTAAAAAAAAAATATACTATAGAACTGTTTTTGTCAAATTTATCTGTAATCTAGACTATTTCTCTGTGTCATTAAAACAACCAACCTTAGAATAGCTGATAGCACACCAATTACTGTAGGATAAAGTCCAGATTTACTATGTAATGTTTGAGGTAATTTACCTTCCATTTAAGAATTAAGCTCTCCCTCCTGCACATTTTTATTTCCCCTATTCATCTTTTTTTTTTTCAATCCCATTAGCAAGAATAGTGGGAGTGTTATAAAAGACTGGAAAAGGCAGGAGTTTAGAGAAAGATCTAAGTCGAGTTCCAGCTGTACCATTTACTAGTCTTGTCTCCAGTCAAATCACTGAAGAGGAGATGAGGATCTTGAGGGTACTGGGGAGAGTGTGGTTTAAGTGATTAACTGGAGTGTCCATGCTGAAGAAGAAATTGAATAACTTTTAAGATGGCTGATAAGTAAGACGAAAATGCAGGACGTAAAAAGACTAGCTAGCATTTGATGGTGTTTGAAGAACTGTTACAGTGGGAGTGAGGGTATGAAACTGCTTGATTAACTGGAAGATATTATTAGAAAAATGGATTATGGGAGTTTGCAATTTAAGTTTGAGTAGTTGTTGCTGACAAATCCTGGGATGAGAGCATCAGAGTGAAATGCTGAAGTGTAATAAGGTCATGGGAGCTGATGTCAAGGGTGTGAGAGAATGGCATTTGGATGACTTTTAACACCAAACTCACCCAGAATAACTATGCTGTTGAGGAGTGGATGTGAAGGAACAGACTCTCAATGACTGTGTATAGATTTGTGAAACCAGATATGACATGACAAGAAGAGATAGATGGTGGCATATTTCAATTGCATGTGCTTTAAGAGTAACAATATGTTGGCAGGGATGCAATAACTGCTTTATAGACTGAGATATATGTTAGGTGTCGGCGGGGGTGAGAAAAGTTAACCAGAACTCAGTAGGAGCCTGTTCTGTTCCACGTGATACATGAACCCTCCCTCATATGATCCATACCACAGTCCTCTGAGGTTAGTACTAGTATTTCCATTTTGCAGAAGAGTGAACTGAGTCTCAGAGAGATGAATTGTCTTTATTTTTTATAACTCATAAGTGGTGGGGCTGGGAATAAGTCCTGGGAAGGTGGAAGAAATATGCAGTCCTGTGGTATACTAGAGGATGCTAGGTCAGTTCTGAGCCTAATTTAGTTGGCTTCAAATGCTTGTTGAATTAATCCATATTTTTATAGGTATTTTGCTTTCTAATCTTTTCTATAGGTCCCATTTATTTCATGTTCTTTTGATTATTTTCCCACACTGATGCCTAAATACTGATCCATGGACAAGATGACAGATTCATCTTCGTCTTCCTTCTTTTCTGATTTTGGGCTGCTGTTGTATTTGGAAGAGCTGAACAAAGAGGAATTAAATAAATTCAAGTTATTCCTAAAGGAGACCATGGAACCTTGGCATTGCCTAATACCCTGGACCGAAGTGAAGAGGGCCAGGCGGGAGGATCTGGCTAACTTGATGCAGAAATATTATCCAGGAGAGCAGGCCTGGGATGTGACTCTCCAAATCTTCGGCAAAATGAACCTGAAGGGTCTGTGTGAGAGAGCAAAGGCAGAAATCAATTGTGAGTGAATCTGGGGACAGATGTGGGGGTAGGGAGAAGGAAATGTTTCCTAGAGCCACTGGAATTATTATGTAAGAAGGACTTAGAGATGAAACTATTCTGTGGGACACAAGCTCCGTGGTGGTCTTGTACCTGGGGATCTTCTTGGATCATTTGAAGAATACTGAAGGGGCAGAAGTATTTTGAGTACTGTTACTCAGCCTGGCTCCTTTCCATCTTGCACCAATCAAAATGATTAAAGGAATTGAGTGATAGGAATTGTCACATACAGTGTGCCTTTGCGTAAACTACAAATGAAGTCATAGGTTAGGCTAAATTTCTAGGAATCTCAAATATGATTTAAAATATTTGCTGAAATGTGAGGAATAGGCTAAAATTTATTAAAGGATATAAGCCAACCAGTAATTTTAGTCATCCCAGGTATGAAATATTATAGACATCTAAAATTCCTTACTAATATAGAAGGCTTTACAGCTACAAATTGTATATCTGTTATCTTCTTTGAGCCTTATCATATATCCCTGTGTGTCACCTCTCCCAGGGTGATGGAGACACAAAGGATTACCCAAAGCCCATTTCTCCAGAGTGATGAGAGGCCCAAAGGGGTTAATCCCAGGAGGAATTCCTTCAAGGGAGAAGGATCCCTAGGAGTAACCCTGAATCAGGTTTTCTCCCAGTTTTTATTGTCCAGGCAAAAAGTTACAGAAAAGAACACAGGCAGTTAATCAGTCATAGTAGGAGTCAAAAAACTAAGCTATGTGAAGTATAAAAAGAAACAATGAGATGATCACCATGGAAACGCTTAGTTCCCCAAGAAACTTAAAGAAACAACTGAAGGCGAGATGTGGAACATCCCCCAACCATTAACCTTGAAGCTTTTAGCTCACATACTTTCCCATCATAAGGTTTAGCTGCACCAAGGATGACTGCCCTTAGAGCAAGCACTTTTGCTGTGCTACAATTTTTTTTTTTTTTTATCTACAACGGAATTTAGTCCTGAGAAAGTTTTCTGTTTTTTTCCCCAACTTAGCATTTCTATGTGTAATTCTAAAAAGTTAGGCTATTCCTTAAACTACAGGGCTTTGGCCCTTCTAAAACTAAGGGCTGTGGCCCTACTAAGCTAAAGGTTAAGCCCTTGTGAAATACACGTGCTTTATTAATGTTAGTATCCTCCACACCTGTGAACTCAGTATAGACAAGGAAACTGAAGCTTGCACTACACCAGTTGCCCTAGAGTTACAGAGTGGGGGGCATAGCAAGAGGTCTCCTACTTCAGTGCTCTTTGTACCACATCACTTCTTCCCTCAGCTAAGCTGGCATCGTCTGAGGCTCTGTTGCCTCTAGTTTTCTTAAACCCAAATGGTCACAGAATTGGACCACTGAGAAGAACATTGGCCCCTGTTTTGGCTATCACCAAGGCTCTCCATGTTTTTGGTAAATCTCATGATCCTGCTGGAACCTGTTGTAGGGGTGGCCCAGACCATTGAACCAGAGGATGTCAAGGCTGGAGAGGCACAAGGAGGTCAGGAGGCAGTGCTGGGTGAGTAGAAAGGCTTTTTGTCAGATTTCAGAGGCTTTTGAATCATGACTGTTGTTCAACTCTTGTTAATAACTTCTTCTAATATCTGTTCCCTGAATATTATTCAAAAAGTGTCAACAAAACTGGGTGTCTGGCTGAAGTCAGAATCAAGGTCATGTTAATTCAGGGCCTCGAGAGCAGTGTTTGGAAATGCCCAGTTAAAGGTTGACAGCCTGATGAACAAAGGTATATTCATATTTGCGTGTTATCTCGGTGGGGACCATAAGACCTATCACATCTATTCCCTTCCTTTAGAGATGTAAATAAGTTCCAGGACTGGTGACCAACTAGTCCACATAAAATCTAATTTCTAGAACCAGGTCTTCTTAGTCTTAGTTCAACATCATTTCTATTTCCCCCCACTTTGTTTTGAATTCTACATAGTTGAATTCCAGTTTATATAAATGGAATTACAGTAGAAAGAAAACTGGACCAGGTGAGAAACCTTTATTCTTAACACAGCTATACTGCTTTCTGACAAACCACATTATTTCATTCAAGAAATAATTGGAATGAAGATTCCAAGCACTAATAAATATTGCTTATTATATTAAGTGACCTCCAATATAACTTCCCACTCTGACCTTAATTTCCGATTCAGTATAAGGAAATTTATTCTTGTGGTATGAGGGAAAACTAATGGTTATTTTTATTTTATTATTATTTCAAATCTAATGGCTGTTTTCCTAATATGTGTGGATATTTGCACACAGCTAATTAAATATCTCCAAATTATTCTTTGGTCATTTGTGGTCAAATAAAACTGTACTTATTATTGAAACTTTATCCAGAACTCTGTTCTTCATATCTATAATCTTTTTTCTTGGTAGAGGAAAAATATAAAGAAGATAAAATATTTTTAGAGTGAATCTACTTTTTATTCTCCGTTACAATTTTTGTTTTGCATTATCAATTCTGTGTGAGGGTGTTTTTTGTGTGTGGTTTTGGGTTTTTTTTTTACAGTTTATAACACAGAGTTTTAGATCTACAGGATTTTTTATTCTAAATCAGCTTTGATGTTAGCCTAAATTATTTCTTGTTCCTAACTCAAAGTCCAATATTATTAACATTGCAATTCACAGAATTTGTTTTGATCATGTGTATCTGTTTTTTGTTTTTTTCCTGCTCCATTCTGACTTAGATGATAGAACAGAATACTTGTACAAAATTCGAATAAAGGAAAAATTTTGCATTGTTTTTTTCCTGCTCCATTCTAACTGACTTAGATGATAGAACAGAATACTTGTACAAAATTCGAATAAAGGAAAAATTTTGCATTATATTGGATAAGAACTCTTTGCTTAGCGAACCTGAAGATTTCCATCATGAAATTTCTCAGGAAGATCGAAAACTTTTGGAACATTTGTTCGATGTGGATGTCAGAACTGGTAAGCAGCCACAGACAGTGGTGCTTCAGGGAGCTGCTGGAGTTGGGAAAACAACCTTGGTGAGAAAGGCGATGTTATATTGGGCAGAGGGCAATCTCTATCAGCAGAAGTTTACCTATGTCTTTTTTCTCAATGGGAAAGAAATTAACCAGCTGAAAGAGAGAAGCTTTGTTCAATTGATATCCAAGGACTGGCCCACCACAGAAAGCCCCATTGAAAGGATCATGTCCCAGCCAAGTAGTCTCCTTTTTATTATTGATAGTTTTGATGATCTGAACTTCGCCTTTGAGGAACCAGAGTTCGCACTATGCAAAGATTGGACCCAGCAACACCCAGTGTCCTTCCTCATGAGTAGTTTGCTGAGGAAAGTGATGCTCCCCAACTCGTGCTTATTGGTGACAACAAGACTCGCAGCTTCCAAAAGACTAAAGCCTTTGTTGAAGAGTCAGCATTATGTAGAGTTGCGAGGAATGTCCGAGGTTGCAAGAGAGAAGTATATTTACCAGTTTTTTGAAGACAAGAAGTGGGCCATGAAAGCAATCAGTTCACTTAGAAACAATGAGACGCTTTTTAGCATGTGCCAAGTCCCCCTAGTGTGCCGGGTCATTTGTACTTGTCTGAAGCAGCAAATGAAGAAGGGTGGTGACGTCACATTGACTTGCCAAACGACCACAGCTCTGTATACCTGCTATATCTCTAGCTTGCTCACATCGAAAGATGGACGCTGCCCTAGTCTACCTAACCAAGCCCAACTGAGGAGCCTGTGTCATTTGGCTGCCATAGGAGTATGGACTATGACATATGTATTTTACAGGGAAAATCTCAGAAAGCATGGGTTAACTAAATCTGATGTCTCAATTTTTCTGGACATGAATATACTTCAGAAGGACATAGAGTATGAAAACTGCTATGTATTCACCCACCTACATGTTCAGGAGTTCTTTGCAGCTATGTTCTATATGTTGAAAGGCAATTGGGAAGCCAGGGATGATTCTTTCCAGTCTTTTGAAGACGTGAAGCTGTTACTTGAAAGCAAAAGTTATAAAGACACCCATTTGATGCAGATGAAATGCTTTTTGTTTGGTCTTTTGAATGAAGATCGAGTAAAACAACTGGAGAAAGCATTTAACTGTGAAATGTCACTGGAGATAAAATGGAATTTACTTCAGTGGATGGAAGTATTAGGAAACAGTGAATATTCTCCATCACAACCAGGATTTCTAGAGTTGTTTCACTATCTGTATGAGACTCAAGATGAAGCATTTATAAGCCAGGCAATGAGATGTTTCCCAAGGGTTGTCATTAATATTTGTGGAAAACTCCATCTGCTTGTATCTTCGTTCTGTCTTAAGCACTGCCAGTGTTTGCAGACCATTAAACTGTCTTTAACTGTGGCATTTGAGAAGATGTTAAACACAAGCCCAACAGCTGAAACTTGGTAAGTGTGTTAGTTCAGTTCCCTGGAAGTGACCTGTTGGGAGGGTGAGGGAAGTAGATTTTTGTCAGAGAGAAGAGTTGTTTAGCTGAGGTCGCAGAATCAGGATAACTCTTCAGAGTTATCCCATCTTGAGGCAAGGAGGCCAGGCATTTGAACCCCTTATTTGCTAGTCATGGCTGCTGGTGAGGAATGGGCAAAACTTGTCTGAGATGGCTTTCTTGGCAGAAAGGCAATCCCAGGAGAGGGACTGGGCTGAGGCAAGGAGGCCAGGCATTTGAACCCCTTATTTGCTATTCATGGCTGCTGGTGAGGAATGGGCAAAAACTTGTCTGAGATGGCTTTCTTGGCAGAAAGGCAATCCCAGGAGAGGGACTGGGCTGAGAGCTCTGAGTTGTCAGCACTCCCAACAACTCAGGAGAATGTGTGCTTCAGTTCTCAAAGACGGATGTAGTGTTATGCAAACCTGCATTCATTATAGTGAGTATGCTTAATTTTTAAAAATAATGCCCTCCAGAAAAATAAGGAACCGTAAATTTCTTGCTCAACCAGTGTACGTAGGTCATCTATTTGTACTATGTCCCTCTGTATACTACTGACCTAGCTCACCTTCCCTATTGCTTAGTTGTAGATTGGCGTTTGTTTTGTAGTTTATGAAAGATCTCTCAGCTCTTTAACGCCTATTTGGAGACTGTCAGAGCTTATTAAGAAATAATAAGTGCTGAATGAATATTTTTGGAAGAAGAAATGAACCTTCAGCATTTCATTTATATTAATTTACCCTCTCCGCTTCCTCAAATTGTCTTTTATGTCTCTATCTAAATCTGGGGAAAAAATTGAACTATGGAATTCAGTTTCATATTTAACTAAAATTAATTAAGGGCTTACTATGTGGTATACAGTTGTATAGTGAACCAGATATTTAACATATTATCCAATTTAACACTGGTGGCAACCATATCTCAATTTATTTTTAAGATTACAAAACTGAGATTCAGAGAGGCTTACCTAGAAAGTAAATATACAATTCTTGATTTAACATAAATAATAGCTAACATTTGCTGAGTTCTTACCATATATCTGACAGGTCTTCTAGGTCATTTAACTCATTTAGTCTTCAAACAGTCCTATGAAGTAGGTGCTCTTATTTCTGTTTTAATAGTGAAAAAACTGAGGTCAAGAAGCCATGTGACTTGACTGAAGTCACACATTTTATTTTAAGTACGTGATTTTCCAACTTTACCCAAGCTGTTTCATTGCCATTACATACAATCTCAGAAGGATTCTTATCTTCTAAGAATATATATTTCATTTGTCTCTGAAACGTGGGAGTAGATATTGTAGCTGGGATGCTATGACCATTACCCTCCTTGAGGAGTTCTGAAAAATTTTCAGTCAGTTTAATTCTGACTTCATAGTTATATTTAAAGAAGATGTGAATGAACCCAGGGCATTAGAATGCCTTTTATGCCTAATAATAATGTTAGAAAGGTATTCTGGCCACTAGATTGCCAGTCTTTGTGCTAACTTCCCTCACTGATGTTGTAGAGTTAATATTAGCATTGTTGCTAAAATAAAAAAGGAGTCTAAAAAAAATCCCAGTATTTTAAAAGGAACATTATCTGTGACCTCAGTCTCTTCTGCAACATAACTACATTGTAAACTTCATGAGGGCAGGATCTCTGTCTTCTTCACCACTTTATCTATAGTGTTTGTACATAGAAGCACTCAAATGTTTGAATGCATAATTTATTATGTTGTTTTCATAAATTTAAGACCTCAAGTGATAGACCATCACTAGGCAGTGTCATTTATTCCATTTTAAGTAAGGAATGGGAACTGATACTTATTGAGTATCTATCATGTACAAGGCAACATGATAGAATTTTATATTTCTTAATATAAGTAATAGCTACCAAGTTTAGTTTAAGTAAGGAATGGGAACTGATACTTACTGAGTATCTATTATGTACAAGGCAACATGATAGAATTTTATATTTCTTAATATAAGTAATAGCTACCAAGTTTAAGAGCTCTTATATGAGACATTTGCTATAGGATTTTCTATGGATTGCCTTACTGAACCTTCATGGTAATCCTAAGAAATTAGATACTATTATTTTCACTTTTTTTAAGATAATGAAATTGAGGCTTACATTGGTTAGTAAACTTGCCAGAATCACCCAGTTTAGTGAATGGCAAAGCTGGATTATGACTCAGGATTTCTTCATGCTAGAATTTATGCTTATACTCAATAGGCTATTATATATTTTATTCCTTGTTACCTTTTATTTGTTTATAATGAGTCTACCGATAATGTATCTAATAACCGAATCATACAGCAATTCAGAGTTTCCAAAGTGCTTTTGTGTCGCCACTAAAATTGACTGTTAAATCTTCACAACTCTGTGAAGAGAGATGACATTTCCATTTAATAGATGAAGACAACTTGGATCTCACAGAATTGATATGACTTGCCTAAAATATTATAGCTAGTAAGTGGTAGACCAAGGGCTCAAAGCCTGTGGTTGTTAATCTATACCACATTATACCTAATGTCTACCCACTAATCCTAGTCTTACTCTTTGAGGTCATATGTTATTTTTCTTCTTGATATTGGCTCTTTAGGTATTTGAAGACATCACTGTTGCCCCTCCTGAGTCTGTTCTCCCAATATGAATTCTCTCTAGTTTTTATTTTGTGTGTGTTGAGAGAATAGATAGGAAGTGGGGGAGCTATTGGGTAAATAAACCCTCTGGATTGCCTGGAAGGAAACTTCCTGGTGGACAGTGCCCACGGCAGAGCTGCACTGGATGCTCTTGTCATTTGCAAAGTATTACTTACTTTTACCTCAGTACCATTTTCTGAGAGTTTTCTGGGGCTGAAATAGATTCACTGTTCTTTTCTAATTATTTAGGCAAAGGGATGAGGATCTTATGACTCATTGCTGGCAAGATCTCTGTTCTGTGTTTCATACCAATGAACATTTGAGGGAATTGGACTTGTGCCATAGTAACCTTGACGAAATAGCAATGAAGATTTTTTTCCAAGAACTAAGGCACCCAAACTGTAAACTACAAAAACTACTGTAAGTCTGGCATGAGAAGATTTAATGGAGTTATTCCAATTTTTCTTTCTTTTCTTTTTTTTTTGGTTCCACCTTCTGCTCCTACTACTTAGGGGAAACTAGTAGTAAACAAATACTTAAAATCCATTGTGTAAAAGACTTTAATAATATGACCAATGGAAACCTCTGGGAACATGGAAGTATAACTAACTTGTTCTGGGAAAGATTTTACAGAACATAATAGCCATTGACGTGGGTTTTCAAGGCTTGATTAGGAATTTTTAGATGAAGAGCACAGAGCTAAGACATTCTAGGCAGGTCAACAAAGCACTTATAAAAACACACTCTGGAACTTACTGTTTTTCCTTCTTAAATTTTTTTTTATTGAGGAATAATTTACATTTAATGTCCACATATTATATGTACAGTTTGAGTTTTGATATGTGTAATAAACACCTGTGTATGTAACCAACACCCAAAACAAAATATTTCCGTCACCTCAGAAAATTTCCTTATTCCTCTTTCTGTTCAATCCTCTCACCCCACCCAATTCCAGAGGCAATCATTTTCTAATCTGTATCACCACAGATCAGCTTTGTCTCTTTCTAGATTGATTCATCCAGTATGTATTTTTGGTCCATCTTTTGCTCAACAAAATGTTTTTAAAAATTTATCCATGTTGTATATTTCAATAGTTTGTTTCTTTTTTATTGCTGATTAGCATCCCATTGTATGAATATATTACAGTATGTTCATTCTCTTGATTATAGATCCCTGGGAGTTTCCAGTTTTTAGCTATTGTAAATAAGACTTTACACGTCTTTGTGACATATCTTTTTATCTCTTGAGCTAATGCCTGGAAATGGAATTGCTAGTTCATAGATGTATGTTTTACTTTTTAAGAAATTACTAAACAGTTCTCTTGTACTATATCATTTTATAGTTCCACCAACAATATGTGAAGGTTCCAACTGCTCATCTTTGCCAACATTTGCTGTTGTCAGTATTTTTAAATCTTATCTTGATTTGATTCTAGGTACTATGTTAATTTTTAAAATTTGCTTGTTTGTGTCTCTTTCCCTCTTGACTATTGGCACTACGAGAAGCTGGAACTGATTCGACTTTCCTCTGTATTTAGTGCCTGTCAATGTGCCCAAGATCCATTTTATCCTAGTAGTATGTACTGAATGCTGAACAAATCATAAAACCTCATTTTCATTAACACTGAAAATAGATGTTCTCTTTGAGGAAACAGACTTCCCACCAAGTATTTTTCTCAGAATTTCAGTGTTTTAGTGAATTCTGACCTTAGATTTCAAGCAACTAAAGTAGGTCTGGTTTTGCATGTAGATGTAGTAAGCCAATTGGATATGTGTGATAATTAAGGGGTTCCTGGAATTCCTTTTCACTCATCCCTAAATATCTCCCTCATATTGTTCCTTCACTAAATGTCACCAATCCAAATCTTAACAACTGCCAAGGCCTTCTTTTGGATTAGATGGCGTCCTTTTTTAGAATACAAGGGCTCCTTGAGGGGATGACCCCATAATGGATGTTCTCAGTCTTTGCCACCTCACTGTGGCCTTACTTGCTCAGGTCTTTTTTTCCTTAACAAGTGAGATTATACTTTTAATTCATATTTACTGGGTGCCTTAGGTACTTTTACTAGATGAGGATGATTAGGGCTCTAAATAGGTAAAAAGCTTTATTTTCCTGTGTGTGCTTTGCTGGAGGCCAGGGTAGTAAGGGTAGACAGTGGATAGTGGGCAGAGGGAGGGAAGGTAGTATTACAAAGGGAGGTTTGTACAGCTAGTGAGCAGTGTTGTATTAGTCCATTTTCTGTTGCTGACAACAGAATACGTGAAACTGAGTAATGTACAAAGAAACAGAATTTATTTCTTACAGTTTTGGAGACTGAGAAGTCCAAGGTCCAGGGGGAACATCTAGTGAGGGCCTCCTCCTTGGTGGGAACTCTCTACAGAGTCCTGTGGCAATGCAGGATATCGCATGGTAAAAACAGCAAGAGCACATTTCCACATGCTCACTTGCTCTCCATATAAAGGCACCAGTCTGCTGCTTGATAATCTATTAAGCCATTAACCCATTAATGCATGAATAGGTTAATCCAATCATGGGAGCATAGTCGTCACCTTTCAGATACGATAGTCAGATTTTCCACCCTCTTAACATTGTTACAATGGGGATCAAGCTCCAGCATGAACTTGGGGGGATATTCAAACCACAGGAAGTATAAACATACTGGAATTTGGGGTTAGCAGAGGCACAATAAAAAAATAAGATATATCTAACATTTACTGAGTTAGGGGATGGAAGATAGAAAAATTAGAAGATTTAACTTTATATTTTGCTTTGGGATGCCTCTGTTCACCTAACAAAGTCCACAAGGAGATGATATATTTTGTGACAATGTGTTTTTCTATTGATGCACATCAAATAGTTGATATTGACCGTGAACTCACTTTGGATTATTTAAAGGGTTTTAATATTGTAAATTAATGTTGTAATTGCAGTGCTGTATTTGGAATGGCCCTGATAATTTTTGGTAGTCATTCCGGAGATTAAGAGTTAAAGGATCCTCTCTGCTTTTCCTGATGTTATCACCTTCTTTTCCTTTAAGGCCAAAAAAAAACATTGGGAGTGTCAGTTGTCAGGATATATGGAAATGGAAATCAAAGTTGTAACCCAGTCATTTTTCTAAGTAATATCCTGAAACTCAAATTTATGACCTGACCTGGAATACGAGAAACACGGAGTAGGACAAGAGATAAGAGTAAAATAAAAGAATATTTGTATAATACACAAGAGTTAGATTTGAAAAGAAAGGTATGCTGTAATCAGAGACAGAGATGATTTTGTAATTCCTCCCACATGTTTTTCTTTGAAGGTTGAGATTTGTCTCTTTCCCTGATGGTTGTCAGGATATCTCTAGTTCTTTGGTTCACAACCAGAATCTGATGCATCTTGACCTGAAAGGGAGTAATATAGGAGACAGTGGAGTAAAGTCATTATGTGAAGCCTTGAAACACCCAGAGTGTAAGCTACAGAATCTGAGGTGAGTCTTGAATTTTTTATTATAATTAGTACTTTTATCTGTCCACTTAGACTTGTACAGCTTGGATTTGCCATTTATAAGGCTAGCCCTGCTAATGCCATGAAGGTAGATTTAAGGCTCATTTTTCCCTTGCAGGCCTCCCATTCCCTCATTGAATAGTGCTCTGTGTCTCCATCTCCTAAATCTGGGGGGAAAATGAGAGCAGACCCAGAACTTATAAACACTTAACGTCTTTATATTTAAATGCCAGAATATATTCATTGCATCTTTGAACTCTTGTAGAAAAGAATGCACTAATGGTAACTGAGGGCAGTGGTGGTGTTACAGGGTGGCAGATCCAGGTTCTTAGTCCATGAAAGAAAAATCTTTCATGGGACCAGGCAAAGGAAAGGAAGAGAGGGACAGAGAAACAGAACATAATAGGGATTTATTTCAAGCGAAGGTATGAGCCAAAAAAGTGCTCTGGCTGCTTTGCCAGGGAGCAACACATGCTCCCCTGACCTTCTCCCTTTTCCGTGCCAGGTACCTGCTTCTAATGGCTGGCTTCTGCCCCTCCGGTTCTGACTCAGTGCACAGGTGCTGGCCAGTCCAGTCTGAATATTCATGAGCAGCTCCCTGGGGCGTGTCCCTATTTTGCCCTGTCTCAGTGGGGCACACTCAGTTTGACTTGATTTTTTTTTTTTTATACTGAATCCTTCTCACCTTATAGCTGTAATTCAGTGACCAGTCCAGAAAGGTGAGAATTGTGTAGCCACTGTCAACTGCCAAGGTACTTACTTGCTACCACACACTATTGCTCTTAGTGGTGGCCCTTTGACTGGTTTTTGTTTCTCTGTAAATGTGAGAAAGCAATCTGCTTGGTCTCCACAGTGTGCAACAGGTTTTAAGAAAGATCTTATTTTTCAATGAAAGGCAGTTAAATCCGTTTCCAACAAAACAAAAACCAAAAAAGTCATTACAGTAAGTTTTACCGTAGACGTTTTTGCAATCCCTGGACTCAGTTCAGGGGGACCAAGAATAAACTTTGATGCATGAAGGGCCAGCGTTGATCTGTATTCGTGGGAAGCAAATTATAATCCTAGTGTAGGAAAAAGAAGTGAAATCTGAAACTAGATCTTTGTTTTGAAAATAGGCAGATGAATTCTGTTACCATTGGGATCTTTTTAAGTTTTCCCAGTCTTTACAAGATGGAATTCCTTACAGCATGTCTGGAAAGCTGTTGGATAATTCTTAAATATGGGTTGAGTTCAGTTGTCAGCAAGCCAGGTTGAAGTATAGGTTTCACTAGCTGTGAAGTAGTTTAGGACATTATAAGGAACTATCCATAAACTACCTCTCTATTCTGAAACCCAAATAAGAAATACATCAGTAGTTCCTTTGTCTAAAAATAAAACATATTACTAGCAAAAAACTGTTAAATGGAGGAAAAGATATTTTCTTACAGTAAGAGCTGTGGATCTAGACAAAAGGCCTTGGCACTTGACAGATCAGCAGGATTTGATGAGATCCCTTTGTTGAGGTTTGAATAATGTCCTCCACTAATAAACTTTGATGTAGACCCAGTTACCAGGCTTGCAAATAGGAAACCATCTGTCTGGATCAACTAGAAGGGCTCCCTGCCCCAGTGAATACAGTGCTTTGGCAGAAGTTATCAGAGCTTTATAATTATCTGACACTACATTACATAGGACTGGATGTTCTCCCAGGTGTGGGTGGTCACTGGGGAATAATCAATGGTCTTGTAAGCATCCTATTAACATTTCATTTGGGAAAAGTTCCAGTTTTCTGTTTGCTTTTGATCTTGTGTGATAAGAGTCATAGACCATAGGAGTGTCCTCGTTAGTCTGGTTTGTGCTTAGATCATACTGAGCTTAACTTTTTAGAATTGACTGTCCCTGATTCTAGATGATGTGGGCAGTGAAGTTGTTGATAAACTAGTAGGTCTTTGCCAGTCTGCCCTGCAAAATATGATCCCCAATTACTGTAAGAACTTTGCAAACTTAGAAGTGAGGAATTTTAGAAAACTTTAAATTACTGATATATATCAGCCTGTGTACATGACATGCTTAAAAGGTACAAATAATCACTAGTTTTCATGGGAATGTTTCATTATAATATTTACTAAAGGTTCCCCTCAAGAAGGAAAGAAAGATATACTCTTCTTGTCTTGATAACTTTTTCCACATTGTGGGCCTTGTAATAGGTTAGCTCTTAAAATACACTGTGCAAACAGGAGGAAAAAAGGAAACTTGGGACACACCAGTAATTCCTATTTTTTTTTTTTTTTTTTGTCTTTTTCGTGACCGGTAAGGGGATCACAACCCTTGGTGTGGTGTCGCCCGCACCGCGCTCAGCCAGTGAGCGCACTGGCCATTCCTATATAGGACCCGAACCCGCGGCGGAAGCGTCGCTGTGCTCCCAGCGCCGCACTCTCCTGAGTGCGCCACGGGGCTGGCCCCACACCAGTAATTCCTAATTGTGCTCAGATCCCTTCTTAGTTTTCCTATGTTCTGCCATTGGGGGTTTACCAGCAGGGTGAGAGAGCTATTGCTGGTTCCACCAAACAGCCACCCAAAGAGTGCCAAAATGGCATAAATGCAAAACACTCTACATCTCCAAAGATTTTTACTTAGAGGACTACTATTCCAGAAGAGGAGAATCTAAAATAGTTGGATAAGAGTAATGTGCTTGAGAATAGCAAGTATCCACAACCTTGGCTGCATTATTAACTAGAGTAAAATGCTGTATAACAAGAGATATAGCATATGAACCAATGGGAATTTTTGCTTCTCCATGAGTGAGGAGCCTTGTGGCTTATTACAATTGTTTACAATCACGAAAAGCATAGGTAATCATATATATGAACAGACTTTGAAGAAATGAGAGTACACCCTTTAAAACCAGAAGTTCTACCACTTGAGCAAATTACCCAGCAGGCAGAGACTTGAGTTGAACTAAACTACCAGTCCTCTCTTCTCCATTACAGAAATGTTTCTTTTATTTATTAACTTTAATAAACCTTGATATGTATACATAGCCTTCATAATCATACCAAAGAAGGTTTAACTGAAGTATTATTTAAAGGTTTAAACCCTCACTTTTTAAACAGAAATAATATAGAATATAAGGCAATATGTTGATTTTACTATTTTAATTTGAACAGTGTGAAGAACAAATGGGTAACAGATTGTGTGGTAAGAATGTAATTTGTTTTCTCTCTTTGAAATTTATCTTCTCTAGAAATCTTTAGATAAACATAAATTACTAGCTAATTTTTAAAATATCTTATTACTCCAAGGTTCCAAAATCAATTAATAAGTTTGGAAACTAAGTTAACATTAAGAATAATAGAACTACAGTTGATAAGAATATAGCAAATGAGAATATAGCAAATCAATATGATACTTCAAAACTTGACCCAGATATTACAAAATATTTGCAATATTGGCTGATTTCAAGATTTGTAAGATTTCATTTTATAAAGATGCTAGTCATTTGTTTAATTTTGTTTATATAATATTTATAGGCTTTTAAATATTAATATAAGTAATCATCGTATGTCCTCCAAGGGAAGTATAAGAGATTTAGTAAATTCTTTAATTTAGACTTGTTAAAGAAATACAGAGCCTTATGTGCCTTAAAATAACATGTTTTCATTTTTATTTTTTTACTATGGTAAAATAAGGGAGAAGGCATATAGCTACCTTTTAAATCTCAAATTATAGAACAAATTAATTTATCAAATGATTCATCTTGATTTAGAATAGGCCCATGAAACCTATCCTATTAACCCAAGGGCTGCCTGTCTTGGAAACACTGTTCCACTGTCAACTTTGGTACATTCGTACTGATTCTCAGGGAACAGACAGCTTCTGCAATTATATTTCTTCAGCAACAACTCTCTCCTGTCATTTCTCCATTTCTAATTCACATTAGAAAAATAATCTCACACTCAGAAAACAAAAGAAATTGTGAAATTCTTGGGCGACTTGAAAATTACACAGCAGACGCTTTTAGAAGAGAAAACTACATCCACATGGCAGTTGTGAGCTCCTGTTGAGCTCATCCACAGGAGCGGCAGTTCCTCTTTACTGAGGAATGACAGCATTCTCAGGTGGTGGCAGCTTTCTGATCTTAGTCTGCTAGTTGTTGTGAGCTCCTGTTGAGCTCATCCACAGGAGCGGCAGTTCGTCTTTACTGAGGAATGACAGCATTCTCAGGTGGTGGCAGCTTTCTGATCTTAGTCTGCTAGTGGCACAGGAGAGTTTACTCCTCGGGGGCTCAACTCATAAAGAAAGCTCCAGCATCAGATAAAATTCTGCCCTGACAAGCTCTCAAACCACGAGCTTATTTTAGGTGGATGGAACAAGGGTTCAACTGCATCTGGGACCACCTTTTGGACCTATATCTAATGACAGCTGGTCAGAGCCACAAACAGCAACCAATAAGGACGACAACAACAAAAAATTATAATTTTCTTACTAAAAGTAAGGAGCTTTTGGAATTTCCAGACTAGTTTTAGTGGCACTATTAATAGGTAGTTGGGCAGGCCCCTCAGAAGCACCTAAATGTAAGCTGTAAGTTAATCTCCTCTGTTTTGCTGGTTTATATTTAGGGGTAGTTTGAAGCCATAATTCTCAGCACTCAGCTTTCCTTTCGATTGAATCACTGATGACTGATGTTATATATTAATATAAATGAGACAAGACCTCCAAAACTCTAGAAAAACTGGAAATAGTTATATATATTTTTATTACTTTATGCATGTGAGGGGAAGGTGCCAATTATCTTTTTTCTGATTTGACAAAATTTTAATATCTGTAAAAAAAAAAAATCAGGAATTCAGAAATATCAACTTGTATATTATGAGTAAGACATTAAAAATTAATAAAAAATATAGATTTAATAGTTAATGGTTGTTTTCACAAGACATAGCAACAATTTCTAAAGTCCAGGTATCTTATAAGATTCCCTTGTATGATAAAACAAAAATAAAACAAAAAATCATTCTTGTAAAATATTTTCTGACTTGTAATACTATCTAATTTTCTTTGCAGCTTCAAGAGAAAGAAGGAACATTTTATTTTTATGAGACTGAGATTTCATTCATCAAGAGTCAGAAAGTCCCATAGCTTAAATTCTATTAGTTAGCAATAAAAAAAAAAAGGAAGAAATCTCAAACTCAAACTTATAATATGGAAAGAATGAAGGCAAAAGGGATTATGGACAGATGGACTATTGGGCATTTAAAATTTATATTTACAGCTAAAAACATTCTTAAATGTTTTCAGTACCATTTCTTTTTCCTACATTGATGAGATACATTTTGTTTCATTTTTTTGTGTACCCGTGTCCAGAAATTTGCAAGTAATATTGCCTGGTTTTAATTTAATTGGTGATTATTAGTTATTACCCTTCAGGTCCCCCCTCCCCAATTATGTGCTTGAATTATCAAATTCAAAATACTTAGACATTTATAATACTTTATATAAAGGAATACATTTAACATAACTCTACCATACAATTTCCAGTATATTAATTTAATCTGGGATTACAGGGACTAGATATTTTTCACTTTGGATTCTTTCAAAACTTTTCTGACTTTTTTTCATGACAAGATACATGAATACAACAATTATTAAGGCTTAGTTCCATATACTTAATTTTTATGGATGTATATTGCCAATTTTTTGTTTTTGTATTCTTAAGCTCTCCTTTTCCACTGTATGAAATCTTAATTTTGACTCATTGCATCCTTGGCTAGTGTAATTTTTTTTTTTTTTTTTTTTTTTTTTTTTTTTTTTTTGTCTGG
>NW_007729827.1:114910-121797 GCF_000696425.1 Galeopterus variegatus | reverse complement strand
TTTTTTTTTTTTTTTTTTTTTTTGTCTTTTTCGTGACTGGTAAGGGGATCGCAACCCGTGGTGTGGTGTCGCCCACACCGCACTCAGCCAGTGAGCGCACCAGCCATTCCTATATAGGATCCGAACCCGCAGCGGGAGCGTTGCTGTGCTCCCAAGCGCCGCACTCTCCCGAGTGCACCACGGGGTCAGCCCTTGGCTAGTGTAATTTTAAACTAAAGTTTTCATGAAATGTATGTGAACAGTACATTTTATGACCTCCTTTATATCCTTCAATCGCCTTCATAGATATAGGTGTATGACAACTTATCTGGATCGTAGGTCGCTACTTTGTCCTCATAATGTTGACTTTGCTATATAATTACTTAGCACTTAGTGTTCTAAAGAGAAGTCTAAGGATAGCCTGACTCTTCGACTGCTTTAACCCCCTCCCCACTTCCCCAGTTTGTAGGTACTTTGGTGTCATTAATGGTTTTGGGATATTTCTCATTACTTTTGCTTGAAAGTACCTTTTGGTCATCTGGCAATCTTTTTTTCTTTTCTGCTCAGAAACAATTTCTTTAAATTGGATTTCTTTGAGTGGCTTCAGTTCTATTCCTCTTTTTCTCTCTCTGTTTTTCAAGAGCATCTAATAGTCATTGGTCGTGTAGCTCTTTTCCAGTATAACTCTTATTTTTTATTTTAATCTTTTTCCCCCTTTCTTCTTGGGAAATTTCTCAAATTTATTTTCATTGATTTGATTTTGCTCTTTATTGCTTCAAATGCAGATTTCAGTTTTCTATTGTTTTTTTGTTGCACTCTTTTATCTTAAACCTGCTTCCTTTCTCTCTCAATCTGATCTCTACTTGTGATGTGCTACTCTAGCTTCATAGAATCTCCATCTTCCTATTACTTTTAGATTGTGAAGCAAGTCTTTATAAACAATTTCTTCTGTTTCCTAGTTTTCTGTTTTTCATACATGTGTGCATTTTCTGTCCCTTAGTGTAATGTTCTCTTTCCATAAAACTTTAATATTTTATCCACAGGTCCCATAATATTGGGATCTTTTTCTGTCTAGAAAAGCTTTATCCAAACACAGTGTCAAGATTTCCCTTGTTTCCCTAACTACCTACTTGGCTGCTACTATGATATCCTTTTTATTTAGTCTGCTCAGGCCACTATAACAAAATGCCACAGAATAAGTGGCTTAAACTTATTTCTTACATTTCTGGAAACTGGAAGTTCAAGAGCAAGATGCCGGCAGGGTTGATTTCTGGCAAAACCTTCTTTCTGTGTCCTCACATGGCCTTTTTTGTGTGTATGCTCACTCCTCCTGTCTCTTCCTCTTCTTATACGGACATCAGTCCTATTGGATTAGGGACCCACTCTTATGACCTCATTTAATTTTAATTACTTCATTAAAGGCACTGTGTCCAAATACAGTCACATTGGGGTTAGGGCTTCAACGTATGTGTTTTGGAGGGACACAGTTCAGTCCATAACACCCTTCCAGGGCAAGTTGAGGTTTTCAGCCTTAGGCAGTGTTCTGGGACATCCACTGAGATCTAATTCTTGACCGAAGAGGGAAACTTCTCCTGTTCCTACCTCTGTGTACTCTGATTTTGATGAAGAGAACCAATTCTTGAGTGATTCAAGTTGATACCTTCTTGACTAAAAGAAATACTAGAGCAACTTTAAATGCTACAAATGCTGCCACTGCCTGACTCTTATTACAAATGGCTGGTATCACTCCCAGCCATGTATAAGGCACAACTTGTCTTTAAATATGAGTCTCTTAAAAATATTTAGAAGCATTCTATATGCACTTTTTCTGCTTCCCTTCCTATTTTACTTTATTTTTAGAAACTGTTTTATTTCTGATTTACTTCTTGTTTTCACTTTTTTTTTTTTTTCTTTTTTGTCTTTTTTACTGACCAGTAACGGGATTGCAACCCTCGGTGTTGCGCCCGCACCGCGCTCAACCAGTGAGCGGGAACCGGTCTCCACATGGGATCCGAACCCTCAGCGGGAGTGCTGCTGTGCTCTCAAGCGGCGCACTCTCCAGTGCGCCACCGGGCCAGCCCTTGTTTTCACTTTTAAGAACTGCGTTTCTCAGGAAACATGGGATGACTCCCACGAATAAATGAGCCCATGGGAGACACATTTTGCTCCTGACTTCCTGTCCATCTCTGTTCTGTTTCAGAAATCAGAGGATGCAAGAATACAGTCATCCTCCAATCCATCTTGTTCTAAGTTGTAGTTAGAGGAAATTCCTCCCACATTAAAAAGATATCTTTTAATGCTTTCATACATATTTTCATAGGGAATTGGGTAGGTGGAGATAGGAGAGACAGGCTTGCCCCCCTCTCCTCCTTAGCTCTCTATCAGAGCCTTATGATTTTGTTAAATAACTCTCATTCTATATAGGGAAGCTAGGTTTTCAGGCAAGGTCCCAAAGGCTGGGAGACCTCCCACCCTCTGGTTGGATGAGTGATGGTTGTAACTCTTCTCTGAGGAGTGGTCACTTCTGTTTTTCTATATATTTTTTTTCAGGTTGGAGTCCTGTGACCTGACTGCAGTTTGTTGTCTAAATATATCAAAGGCTCTCATCAGAAGCCAGAGCCTGATATTTCTGGATTTGTCAACCAATAATCTATTAGATGATGGAGTGAACCTATTATGTGAGGCCTTAAGACATCCAGAGTGTTACCTAGAGAGGCTGTCGTGAGTTTTTCAGTCTTGTTTTCCATAGAGTCATTCTGTTTGTTTCTATATAGCTTAATTATGAGCTGAATGGGGAAGCCACCTGGGTCTTGATACTAACTGGCTCACTTGTCAATCCTTGATGAGCTCCACATGCACCCCCTTTTCTTCCTCTTTTATGTGACTTTTAAACACTTTTCTTTTTGATTGACCTTCTTTTCATTCATTTCTAAACTTCTCCTCTACCGTTCTGTTTTCTTTCATCATACACTCTACATAGCTTCCCTGAAATTCATAATTGAAGTAGGTTTGTTGAGGTTGATTCTATAGCTGAGGTGTAGGGGTTACAGACACCAACTAATTTCCCTGTGTGAAGAAGAAGAGAAGCATGGACTTTGGGAATTGACAGATCCCTTCCATCTGTTTCTCCTGCAGCTTAGAAAGCTGTGGCCTCACAGAAGCTGGTTGTGAGGATCTTTCTTTGGCTCTCATGAGCAATAAAAGGCTGACACATTTATGCTTGGCAGACAACGCTTTGGGAGATGGTGGAATAAAGTTTATGAGTGAGGCCTTGAAACATCCACAGTGTACTCTACAGAGCCTTGTGTGAGTGTCTACTAGTTTTCACCTTTCTAACATATATATTGAAATATATTTAAAATGAGAAAATATGATGAACATATTCTGTCTCTTGCTTTTTCCCTACTGTTACTTAATGAAGAAAATGATGATGATGATATTAATAACTGTCATTTATTGTATCCTTATTCTATTATGGACCCTGTGCTAAATTTGTTTAATCTGCACAACAGTACCTGGTGGTGTCAAATTGGCCACCCAAGCTCTGGGTGCCTCACTGTACAGGTGAGGAATGTGAGACTTAGAAAGATAATGTAACTTGTCTAATGTCTCATAAGGAAATGACTTCAGAGCTAAAGTCTACCACCTCTCCAACTCCACAGTCTGGGCTCAAGGCAGGATAAAGGCATATGAATACCTTTAAACAGCAATACAGAATTCCATAGTATGGTTGGATCACCGTGTGATTATTCAGTTCATTTCTGTTAATTTCCTAGACATGGAGTTAATGAGCCAAAGTTTGTATTTTGTCAGTTAAATTGCCTTCCGGATAGGTTGTTTGTATTCCCAGCAGCAGTCTAGAGGCCTGCATTTTAGTAACCTCACTGGGTATCCACAATTGTTTTGATCTGATTTAATTAGGTAGTTGAAAAATAATTTTTAAAGTAATTTGATTTTGAGCATATTTTTAAACATTTTTGGCCTTTTATATGCTAGGCATTGCCTCTTCATAGGCTCAGTTTTCTTCTGCATGTTTTTCTATTATATACATTATATATTAAGGTTTTTAATATCACGTATATATTATCTTATGTGTATTGCAAATAATTTCCCCAGCATGTTGCTTTATTTTTCACTTTCTTTATGGTCACCTTTAGAATATAGAAACTTAAATATTTTGTGAACTCAAATTCTGCTTCATGACTTCTAGAGGTTTTTTCATAATTGGAAATAACTCTTTTTTTAAAAAAACCACTTATGTAATCTCATACTCTTTATGGTTTAATTTTTAACATGTTAAATTATTCCAAATCTATTTAGTTAGTTGTAAGTCTTATTTTCCTTCATATATCAGATCTGTTCTACAAAAATCACTAATGACATAATATGTATGTCTTTTCCTTACTGATTAAAATGCCATTTTTATTATGTACAGAGAGTACTTACTTTATTATGATTACTTCTGTTCTGCTCCATCTGCTTGCTCCTCTATTCCATGTAGCCACTTCTGCAACAGGGTACTATATTTGCAGCGTAAACAGATTAACATTTGATTTATGGTAAGAAAAATTTGAAGAACATGCATCCAGTTTGTAGCCCAAATTGATGTCAACCTAAGTTTCCCAAGTGAGATGGGCTGGCAATGAGCGAGACAATTTGCAGCGTAAACAGGTTAACATTTGATTTATGTAAGAAAAATTTGAAGAACATGCATCCAGTTCGTAGCCCAAATTGATGTCAACCTAAGTTTCCCAAGTGAGATGGGCTGGCAATGAGCGAGACAGGAGAACAATAAGATGGACTGTGGCGAATAGATAAGCGATTGTAACGTGAAGCCTTTTCAAAGATACAGATCTCTGGGCAGTAGAGCAGTGATTGCATCTCTCCTCACGTGTCCCTCCTGTAGGCTGAGGCGTGGCCATTTTACTTCACTTAGCAGTGAACATCTCTCAGCTTCTCTTCTGCACAACAAGAGCCTGACACACCTGGATCTGGGATCAAACTGGCTACAAGATGATGGAGTAAAGCTGCTGTGTGATGTTCTTCGGCATCCAAGCTGTAGTCTTCAGGACTTGGAGTAGGTTTTCTGTGACTTTTGTGTAGTTTTAACTAGAGTGTCTGCGAGGGAAGGGGAGAAATGGAAAGAAAGGCTGAGAACTGAGTACCTCTCAGAGAAGAGAATGTACAGCTGATTTTTCTCATTTTGTCTGAGACAAGCTGGGGAAGTCTGTTCATCAGATTTTTAAAAACAATTAATGTAATTATAATCAGCTTCCCTCAGGTAAGGAGGACCAGAGACATCAGGCTGAGCAGTAGCCATTTTATTTTTTCCTTGTCTGTGCCCTAGTGAATTTACTGTGTGTCCTCTATTTTATATTCATGAAGCTGAAATTATACTCTACTAGTTTTTCTTTTGAGTTTATTTAAATTCAGGTTTATAATTTGGTCAAATTTCAAGAAACTGGGAAGGGGATTTTTTCAAATAGCCTACCATCGATTTTTAAGCAGAAACTGTATTTATATCTATTATGTTCTCTCTTAGTCTGTAAGCAGGTATACATATATATGCGTGTTATATGTAATTGAGATTATTGTGTAGACATGACTTTGGGATTCTCTTTTCACTTGGTAGTGTTTCAGAAACACATTTAAATAATTATTTAAAATCATCTTATTGTTTTAATGTCATTTTGTAAGATTGTGGCTAGAGTAAAGCAAGACTGAGGTGTCACTTAGCAATCTCAGCTCACTTTCCCACTAGGGCCTCCCCTAGAACCAGTAGTTTGAGTGTGTTATTAAGGGTCTAGCCCCAGCATAGTTTTTTACCCAAGCTCCCAGAAGTGTTTGTCTTGACTGGATGGACTGAATCATGATAACCAAACTTCCAAATTAGTTTAATAGTTTATTGTAACATCTATAAATTCTCAGGTTCAATAAGCACCTGTACTTCCTTTAGGAAACTGTATGTGGTATGGGTTACTATGTGATTCTTTGAAATTTCCTTGACCATTATTCAACTCAGAGACAAAGTTTTACTTACACATTATTGTTAAATCCAATGCCTTCATTTCAGCTACACAGATATCATTTCTAAGTGACTTCTGTACTCAAGGTCTTTGCTCATCCCACCTTCTGTCCTTAGCATTGCTGTAAACACAGACAAATGTGTACTTTCTTAGCTTCACAGTCTCTGTGCAGGCCGTGCCAGTTATCTCAACCAGTATTTATGACAAATATGAGCTAGATGCCGAGGAGACTAAAGGTCACTAAGGTGATGTTGTCATCCTCAAGTAACACAAAATGATCACGGGAAATAAATATAAATCCAATTATAATATATTCCATATATTGTTATAAGGATATGGCAAAGCCCCACAGAGTGAAAAATGACACTTCACAGTGGAGACAGTTACTTTGGGCTTGAAAGATGAAGAGGATTTTGTTATGTGGGGATGTCCTCGGCAGAAGGGAAGGAGAGAGAATAGAAGGGGAGTAACAATACTTGTGTTATACTTGGAGAAAAATGCATAGTTAGAGAATGGGGTGGGGACAAAGTATAGAAAGAGAAAGCTTGAGGCTGGGTTGTGAATGCTCTTGAATGCCATGCAGAGGACCTGGAAGAAATACCGTTTTATGTGTAGTTTTCTTCTTTATTTGGACAGAACACTTTGAGATAGATTCCTGGAAAGCTTTTTCATTTCAAAACTGTATTAAAAACTGAAAGCATAGAAATCTATGGGTTTATTCGGAAAGCTTATATCCATTTTTTAAAAGTATTAGTTAAAGTGTTTATACCCTTGATTTTGAAAGCTCTGTAGATAACCTGTTTGTGGGAGAAAACAACTTCACCCACTGTTTTCTTCTGCTCATTAAGAAATCCCATTTGTTTCTATTAGTAATATTAGGCC
>NW_007729827.1:111432-113791 GCF_000696425.1 Galeopterus variegatus | reverse complement strand
GTATAGCTAAAAGAAGTTTAGTACATGGAGAAAGAATGAAAAATAAATGAGGCTAGAAGGTGAGAAATAAGAATCTGAATTTCAAATATATGGATCAATATATTGCATATCCTTGAATTTTTCTATTAAAGTGAAGTTTTTACTAATCATCTTCTATAAGTAAAATACTATCTATGTTCTCAAGGAGCTTTCCAGTCTAATAAAATATCACCCTCTGTTCTGCGTACTTATGTTCAGTCCTATATTATTTAGGTTTTTATTTCATCTTGAACTGATATTGGCTAGTACTCATACATTTTCTCTTATATAACATGTATTATTGAACTCTGGGTCAAAAATTGTGCTTTACATGTGAGAAGCCCAAACAAAATGATGTCTCATCCTTTAAGAACTTAACAGTCTCCCAGAGAAATCTTTCTTGACTCTTCCAAGAAAGCACTGCTTTTCCTGTATTTCCATGTACTGTTTATATATTTTTATCATTAACCATTATGAAGTTATAACTGTTGGGTTTGAGATTTACTTTTATCCTACTTAGAACCTAAAAAGTTTGCCTGTTACTATTTCATGGATTCTGACAGAAAATACAAGACTCCTGCCAGAGACAAAGCACTTTATTACCTATAGCATAGCAGGAGCATAAACATTAGCATGTTTGTGTCAATTCCCTTTGTCCTCCAGTCTCGCAGAGCTGACACCATGGCCCAGATGGATGCCCGTACATCCATGAAGAGCAACACTGAGTTTGAGAGACCCGCCATTGTATAGCAAGCAGTCAGTAAGCCTGCTTTTTGTCCTGGAAGGAGATGTTAACTTTACCCCTCAAGATTGCTCATTGCAAACAACCTGGGAAATGGCCCAGGTAAAGAGTTGTCAGGGCCTTGCATTTTTGTTAGCAAAACATGTTAACAGAGTGAAAGACCAATGGAAAACTGTCTCCCAACAATATCCACTCCTCCCTGTTTCTACACAGTATAGTCTTGGCTTCTGTTGAATTTTCACGTGATTATGTCATCCATTGGCCACTCTGGTTAATCTGACTAACAGAGGCTGGGACTAAATCTGTTCAGTGAATCTCATAACCATTTAATTAAGGCCACTGTCAACAAGACTAAGCACAGATTGAGGCCAATTTGCAGTACTGATTTCAACCATGCCCCAAGGGTCCTGGAGTCAACCAACTAAGTAGGTCCCAGGAAGGACTAATGGGTCTTTAATTTGGGATTTGTTGTTATATTTTTGATTCAAGTCACCATTTGCATGTTTTCATGTAGGGCGACTGGGCCACTGAATGTCTCTTTATTGGAGATGAGGGTTGCTGCTTTTAGTGCGTTTTTTGCCCCCTATTGCCAATGACACCAAAGATCAGCAGGTCATTCCAAACTCCTTTGCATGGTTCATAATGGATAAGAGTGACCTGTGCTCCTTTGGGTCCCAAAGTTGTTTAATTTGGGTCACCATTGCACTGATTTGTTTAAGCCAGGTAGACAATCTCACTGGTAGTAGCAGCTGCCTGGTTCATCATACATGATATAACTTGACTGTTCTGACATCAAGAGAAGTTTATGAATTTGTATCAAACAATGAAAGAAGGTTGTGGCTGGTTGTGTTTATGCACATGTGATAGGGGTTCACACTTGGGGGTTACCATTGATGGCATCAGGCACAGCAGAATCGTTGAGGATATTCTATGTCCACATGAGATTTTCAGTGTTCATAGCATGTGGACGATGACAGACCAGGCAGTGTGGTCAGATTGCCAGCCACAACTGCTTCTTGGCTTACACAGACTGCCTAATTATTTTGCTAGGCTACTGTGTTGAATATAGGGGGAAAAAGAGGATTAATTGTTTTCCTCAGTCTCCACAGGTTTTAAAGTGTTCCTTCCCCACAGCCATGAAATCAGTGTGTCCCACCCCAGTGGCTATACCTTCACTCACTCTCCAGTCATCCTCCATTTGCACCCAGAGGTGCAGTGGAGCCTCCATTTCGGTCCAGAGGGATCAGGTGGGAGAGAGACAAAAGCATCTTTACAATAGTTACAGAAACCCACTATATCCCACACATTATATATTCCGTATTCTTCTATATTTTCTCCTAAACATCAAAGGCAAATTGTGAAGCTTTTAGGCCTTAACCTTTTAAAAATATGATTGGATGTAAAGTCCAATTTAATCTTTTCCTAAATAGATACTCATTTTTTCCAGCAAAACTTGTTGAAATTTTTCCTTCCTCACTGCTTGGCAAGGACACCTTTATTGTACATCATGTTTTCATTGGTGCATGGATCTGTTACCAGGTTCTCTATTTTTTTTTTCATTGGCCTATTTGTAATTCCCCAGTCCTAACAATACACTTT
>NW_007729827.1:108371-110081 GCF_000696425.1 Galeopterus variegatus | reverse complement strand
CTGGGAGGAGTTTTCTAAGACTGAAATGATTTCTTCCATGAATTTTGTAATAAAAAAAAGTCTGAAACTATCTTATCCAGAGTTTCCTTTGTGTATAGACTTTTTTGACTTCTGATTGAACTTTAAAAAACTGTATTAGGTTTTCTCTTATTGAGTACTTTTGGTAAGTAATATTGCTGATTTTATCTATTTCATCAAATTTTAAAACTTATTGGCAAGTATCTAATAATATTATATGCTTAACTTCTCCCTAAGTCATCTATAGTGATATTTCCTTTTGTTCCTGACATTGGCAATTTGAGGCTTATATTTTAATTTTCTTTTCAAAGAACATTGATTCTCTCTATTGTATGTATACTTTCTATTTTATTAATTTCTGTTTTTATCTTAATTCTTTGCTTGTATTTTCATTGGATTTGTTTTACCATTCTTTTTCTGAATTCTTGAGTTGGATGCTTAGATCACACATATTTTCTTCTTTTCCAACATAGTTATTTAAGGATATGATTTCCCTTCAAATTATTGCATTAACGTCATCCTACAAGTTTTGATATTATATGCAGTGTTTTTGTTATTTTTGAGTCTAAAATATTTTTAAACTTCCCTTATTTTTCTTCAACCATGGGTTATTTTAACATGTACTCCTTAATTTTCCAACATAAGAGGGTTTTCTTGTTATATCTTTTTATGTTTAATCTCTAGCAGTTTTTTGAAACTTATTTGCATTTGCTTCATGGCCCAGCATATTGTCAGTTTTTGCATGTGTTCCGTAGTGCACTTGAAAAGAATATGAAGAATTGTTGGTTACAGTATTCTATATCAGTTAACTAAGATTGTTAATTCTGCTGTTCAAATTATCTATACTTTTAGTGATTTTTTTTTTTTTGCCAGAATTCAATTACTGTGAAAATATGAGGGTACTTCACAAAGTTCATGGAAAGATTATTTCTATTATTTTTCAATTCTATTTTTCCATAAACTTTTTGAAGTACCCTCATATGTTAAAGTATCCATTATAATTCTGGACTTGTCTGTCACTTTATGGTTCTGTTAACTTCTGTCCTTTGTATTTTTTTTTTTCTTTTTGTCTTTTTTACTGACCGGTAACGGGATCGCAACCCTCGGTGTNACCCTCGGCGGGAGCGCCGCCGTGCTTCCAAGCAGTGCACTCTCCAGTGCGCCACCGGGCCGGCCCTGTCCTTTGTATTTTGAGACCGTTTTTAGTGACTGCAAATTTAAAGTGATTATGTATTCTGGTGGATTCTTGATAACCTTTTATGTCTTATAATGCTTTTTGCTCTAAGGTATATTTTCTATGATAATTATGTATCTTGTGTCAATTAGTAAAACTGTCTCTCTACCACATTAATATGAGTCCCATGTGGGCAGCAGCAACCTAACAAAAAATGTTTTGTATGCTCAGCACCTATATAGGCACTCAGTTGTTCAATGGCTAGATAAGCATAAAGTGAAAATAAAATTCAGATTAGTTAGTGGGGAACATCAGGGGCAGAAGGTTGAGTTTAACATACTTATTCAGTTTGTGTATTATACTGTCATTGGCTTGTGTCAAAGCCCTTGATTAACTGGTTGGTTGGTTGGTTAATTGGTTAATTTATCTCCATTAGCCATTCTCTGTCCTGCCTATTGGTAACTGATCTAATGTGTTTGAAATATACCATAGAGTTGTGCCTATTCTTGTTAAAAAAA
>NW_007729827.1:81717-107411 GCF_000696425.1 Galeopterus variegatus | reverse complement strand
AAAAAAAAAAAAAAAAAAAAAAAATTGGTATATGCATTTTTATTTGCATAAATGGTATTGTGCTAGAGGCCTCATTAGATTCCTTACATTTTAAACTCAATACCATGTTTCTAAAATCTACTAATGTTGCTGTATTTTTAGTGATGTTCAAAGATTCAATTGCTTCATAGTATTTGGTAGTGTGCTTACATATGTTATTTATTTCCTAGAATATAATCATTAATTTCTAATTTATGATTTAGGAAGGGATATCTTCAGCCTATAGTTATCTAGTAATAAAGAGTATTATAAGTACTTATAGTCCTTGAATTTACCCTAACTGTGCTCATTTTTTAAATTTTCTGAAATTATCCTCCACTCAAGGTCACAGATCTTTTCTGTGCTTGCTTCTGTCATGGGATAAAGTCATTTTTACTTTTTTGTCTCTCTTCCCTATAGTTTGGAATACTGTGGTTTGACCTCTCTCTGTTGTCAGGATCTCTCGTCTACTCTTAGCAGCAACCAAAGACTGATAAAAATGAACCTGACACAGAATACCTTAGGGTATGAAGGAATTATGAAATTATGTGAAGTCTTGAAGTCTCCTGAATGTAAACTACAAGTTCTAGGGTAAGTCTTCATTGGCTTCGCAGCAGGGAGGTTCCTGTAATGAGGGATTTGGGTAGCCACCTATTTATTGCAGGCCTCAGAATCAACCTGATTGTGCATCCTAGGGTATTTTCTAGGCACTTATTTATCTCTCATAGAACACTGAGTTTTGAGAAACAGTGCAGTATAGTGGTTACAAGTTGAGCACTACAAAGTCAAACTACCTGAGTTTGAATTCTGGCCCTACCAATTTACTAAATGTTTAATTTAGGCTAGTCTCCTAATCTCTCTGTGTTTTGGTTTCTTATCTGTAAAATGATAAAATCTACCCATAGGGTTATTGTGAGGATTGGCTGAGTCAATATAGGCCAATTACTTAGAACAGTAATAATAATGTGTTAGCTGTTTTCATCATTATTAGTAGTAATGTTTTGCTTGGATAGAAAAAGGCTCTTGGAGAATCCTTTTAAATTTCAACTTGTTTCTCTCTCTCTCTTCTATATTCCATTGTCCTTCAACTGCTGTATCTCCATCAAGGTATCTGTCTGTTCTTCCCCGCTCCCCATCCGTGTTAATATTCTCTAATAGAACAGCTTTTTTTTCTCCTGAAATAAACCCTTTACAGAGAAAGTGGAGGGCTAAGAGGAAACTGAGTGTAAGAAAAGAGATGTTCCTTTGTTTTCTCAGGTTGTACAAAGAGGCCTTTGATGAGAAAGCCCAGAAGCTGCTGGAAGCTGTGGGAGCTAGCAATCCACATTTAGTCATTACGCCCAATTGCAGTGATCATAATGAAGAAGACGGGTCCTGGTGGCGGTGTTTCTGATTTGAAGAACCAGAGAACCTAACATTCCTTTAAAAAATAAAAATAAAAATAAATAAAACCTCACAGTGACAAGGACTTGGGTTCTTAGCTTTAGGTACTCTGCCCAGAGATATTGCACTTGACAGCTGTTAAATACAGGTTAGTCACTTCTCTGTAAAATGTTCGTTCTACTTCACACAAGGTTGAGAGGCTGAAATAAAATGAAAAACTTAAAGATCTCTGAAAAAACTGTGACATGTTTTTAATTGGATACAGAGCTTAAAACTCAGATAAGAGAAGCCTAGAAATGAGGCAAGAGGCTGGGACCAGAGAAGATTGAAGTGCCTTGTTATACTTCCCATTCCCACTGCCATGGCTTGGTTCACAGCCTCACCATCTCTGGCATGTTTTATTGGAATGCTTTTCCATGTGCGTTCTTGGAACAAGATTGAAGTGCCTTGTTATACTTCCCATTCCCACTGCCATGGCTTGGTTCACAGCCTCACTATCTCTGGCATGTTTTATTGGAATGCTTTTCCATGTGCGTTCTTGGAACCACCATGTCAAAATCACTTGGGTGTCTATCTTAAAATGCATATTCCTGAGCCCCACACCAGACTTACTGGATCAGAATATCTGGGTGAGGTCCTTAGGAACCAGCTTTTTAAATGACTTCCCAGGCAATTCTTAGGTGCATTAATATTTGAGAGTCACTAGTTTCAATAAAAATGAGAATCACTTCTGCAATTAACATTTTCTGTAGCATATCATGAAAGAAAAGGGAGGGCTTGATTTCTTCTAAGAGTATATAAGATTATTTGGGTTAGGGCTAACAGGTTTCTCCATATGGCAAAAACATGGCACAATAAAATTTTCTGTGAAAGACTGTTCTGGTTATTGATTGCTATGCAGCAAACCATCCCAAAACTTAGTGGCTTAAAACAATAACCATTTTATTGTCTCCTGACTTGGTAGTTTTGAATTCAGAAAGGGCTCAGCTGAGTGTTTCTTATACTCCACCTGGTATCACTTGGGGTCCCTCGGTAGTATTCAGCTGGCAGTCAAGTTGCTGTGGAGGCAGGCCCCAAGATAACTTTTACTCACTTCTGGTGCCCAGGCAAGGATGGCTAACAGGGTTCAGCTGGTCCTGTCCTCTTAGGGCCTCTCCACATGGTCTCTCCTGCAGGGAAGATGGATTTCATGGGTGGAGGTTCAGGAATTGAAAGGGCCAAGTTGTAGTTGACAATATTCTTAAAAGGTGGGTCCAGGACTGGCATAAAGTCGCTTATGTCATACACCATTGTTAAACAGGCCAGGCCAGTCCAGATTCAAGGGCAATCAATTCTTGATGGGAATTGTATCAAAGAATTTATGGCTGTTGTTAGTCCACCACAAACTATCAATTGTTTTCTCCCTGTCTGTAGGACATAAAGCCTTTTAACTAGTAGTAAGGGAAAAACACTTTCTCACAGTCAACACTTTTACATTTCTGGTCACCAAAATGTGTGGGGTTTTCGCACACCGAGCAATTTTCCAACACCAGCTGGGTGTCTTGTAATTCAATCTGATACTTTCTACCTGGAGATAGCATCAGATCCTACAGGTCAGGAGCTCAGTCTCACAAGACTGCTCCCCACTTCAGGTTCTAATTACAAGTCCTAGGTTGTGACCTGTGCTTCTGACTGGCTATAAATTGGGGTTCCCACAACCCCTTCCTTGGGTTCAATAATTTGCTAGGATGGCTCACAGAACTCAGAAAAACACTACATTTATTTATTATAAAGGATAGTAAAAAGGATACAAGTGAACAGCCAGATGAAAGATACATAGGGCAAGAGTCAGAAGGGTTCTGTCCCTGTAGAGTTGGGGTGTGCCACCCTCTCAGCATGTGGATGATTTCAACTGGGAATCTCTGAAACCCATCCTTTTAGGGTTTTGTGGCAGTTTCATTAGGCAGGCATGATTGATCAAATCAATGGCCATTGGTGATCAACTCAGCCTCCAGCACCATCCCCTTCCTGAAGGCTGGGATGGGTCTGAAAGTTCCAACCCTCTAATCACATGGTTGGTTTCCCTGGCAATTAGCCCCCAGCCACCAGTCATCTTGAGCAAAAAGACACATCATTTAAGGGATTCCTCAGGTTTTAGGAGCTGTGTGCCAGGAAAGGAACACAATATGACACTGGTATAATTGACCCTGGGTCAACGTGGCAGGGCTGGAAATCAGAGTAAACCACAAAGGCAGAAGGACAAATGGTAATGATGTGAAAATTTATAGGTAGTGTTACTGGAGCTGATACCTACACAGAGCAATGATACCATTGATATTTGGCATAGGTGATAACAGAGAGAGGGGACAGTTATGCTGGTTCGAGAAAGTTAACCCGGGGCTGTCATAACACAGAAAAGAAAATACACAGCGGAGCAGTGGTCCGCCTTTCACATGGCAGCCTTGGGCTGCAGAGACAACATGGTTTTCAAGCTGCCCATGGAAAACTTCAGCAAAGGTAAATGCTTCCTATCCAGGTGGTTTCTACTAAACTGTCAGGTAAAGAAGAATTCTTAAGTTTTCAAGATCATTTCAGAGCATTATAGAGGAAGGTGACAAATGTCACTTATGACTAAATATACAAAGACCCAATATAAAATTTTTTGAAAATTCCAACATTCAATTAAAATATACCATGACCATCATAATCTATAACAGAAGTACAAGAGAGGACTAATATTAGGAAGAATATTGTAATTTATCACTGGTTGATGCAGAAAAACCAAATAATCACTTCAGTACGTGTTGAAATGGCATTTAATAAAATTCAGTCTTTTTTCCAGGTACTTCCATAACACAATGAAGAATGTTTATCTTGAACTAATAGCAATACGCTAGAAATGTCACCACTCAAGTTTTGAAAACCCCTGGTGTCACTGCTATCAGATGGGCCAGGATTAGAATGGGGCAAGTGCAGTGTCAGATGCTGTCTTTATTTAAAATTTTAATATTTTGGTCATCATGGATATTTTTGCATTAATTTTGATTTTAAAAAATATTCCATTAAAATATTATTTATCTTGGTTTAGTTTTTTGGCATCTCCTTAAGTTTTGTGCATCAGGCAAGTTACTACCCTCACCCTAAACTCAGCCCCGGGGAAGGAAGAGTTTGAAATTTTAAGTTGGGTGGCTAAAGGGTCAAATAGGATAGTCACAGAATCAAAGTGTAGTTAAAGCAAATTTTAGCTTTGTGGATTCTTTACATTTATATTTGTTTTCTTTTTTACTTATTTTCTAAATTCTTATTGCATTATTTCTGTTATCTTTAAATTTGTTCTGTTTTTATGCTAACTTCTTTTTATTTTATTTTATTTTATTAATATTATTTTTTTACATTCTATAATGTTGCAGAGCAGTTGGGAAGGAGGGGGAGAAGGGAAAGGGGAAGGAAATGTGATGGAAGAATGAAGAAGGGGAGGGGTGGGATTGAAGCCTGTGGCACCCCCCTCGTTCCCACAGGGGAGAAGGGGTGGGGGGCTTCCAGTGGGGGCTTGGTCATTGCTGGGCCGGTGTCCCATAATCATGCTGACGATGCCAATTGTAGAGCTAGAGCTAGGGTCTGGAGCTCACAGACCCCCCTCAAGCCCGTTCACAAACCCTACACACACAGGTCTATGAGCTAGGTAACTGGACAAAAAGGTCCTTGGAGCCTTGGTTGAAGAAGGAATAGTCAGTCTTCAGACACTACACACACAGGTCTATGAGCTAGGTAACTGGACAAAAAGGTCCTTGGAGCCTTGGTTGAAGGAATAGTCAGTCTTCAGACAAAACACTATGAGCTGGGCAGTACAAAGAGAAACAGAGAAACTCAGAAACTCAACTGCTACGGGCAAAGTCCAAAGAAAACTGAAACTGAGCAGCTGCCAACAGAGTAAACATGCTCTATTGTTAGAGGGAGCTCTCTGCCCAGGCCTGCTTCACAAACTGCAGAACACACAAAAGCAATAACTGGAAAGACACATTGGTGCATGTGTGCACCCCACCCACACACAACTTGTTTACAAAGAAATGTGCTGCTCCACCCCCCAACCAGACCTAAGCCTAGGGAGCCTGACTAAATTATCCTATTTTCCCCACAACTGGGTGCAGATGTCAGGGAGGTGTGGCAAAAGCTCCCACCCCCCACCTCATCAGCTCAGGAACCCAGGGCCCTTTTTGCTGTGGTTAAGTGGTCATCGCTGGGGTGGTTCTGCTTGTCAGGGGTGTGTGGCTGAGGCCCTCAGCCCCCATTCTCAGGATGGGTTTCGGGTGTCAGGGGGCATGGCTGAGACTCCCAGCCCTCCCCTCTTTCTGGCTTGATAGCCCAGGAGACTTCTGGTCCTTCTAGGCATTATAGGTGTTCTTTGGTGAAATGAGACCTTTACTAGTTAATATCAAACTTTGTCTCTGGTTGTGGGTACTTTATCTTTTCCTTCAGTTCTGTGTGGATTAATTGCTGTTCCCATCGCTCAGACTCTGTGCTGGAACTAATTTGCTGTCCTCTGCTTACTTCTAAAATGGTGAACTTCCTGTGAGGACCAGTACTTGAGCTCTGTGGTTGAGCTAAATTGCTGCTTTGCTGCTGCTTCACTAGGGAAGGCTTTTTGTGCAGCTCAGGTTTTAATGATACTTTATTGTTACTTCTGCTTCTAGTGAAATCTGGTGCACCTGGGTTGTGCTGAAACACTGGTCTGGGCCTGAGTCTTTTCATCAAACTGTACCCCCTGCAGTTCTAGATTCCTGACCAGTTTCTTCTGAGTGGGCCTATGCTGATTAGGGGGCAGATCAGCTGTCCTTGCTGTGCCCCAGTGTTCTCCTGGTGGGCCTGTCTTCCCCACCACCTGTGCTCCAAACACTTCCCATGGGATAGGCTGTGCTCCAGTCCCTTGTGTTGACTCACCAGCCTCTGAGTGGCTCTTTTTTTTCAGTTGTTGTGGCTCCCTGGTCCTATGTGGGTCCACGGGAACCCTATTAGTAGTATTGCTGGCCTGGGGGCCCCCAGGACCCTCTTCTCCTCTGCCTCCTCCAAGAAACTTCATCTGAAGGGCTCAGCTGTGGCTTTCGCCAGCTCCTGCTCCATGCACTCAGCAGCTCCACCCTGGAAACAGCTGGGATTCGTAATGGTCGGAGTGTTTTTTTCTTTCTTTCATCGTGGCTTCTCCCACCTTCATGCACTCCGTAGGTCTCTCCTCCTCTTCCCCTGAGCTCTAGCAGCCCCAGCTTGGCTGTCATTGCTTTTTTATAGTTGTAAGTAGGTCTCTCCTCCTCTTCCCCTGAGCTCTAGTGGCCCCAGCTTGGCTGTCATTGCTTTTTTATAGTTGTAAGTTGGTTGATTTGTGGAAGAGAGTGATGCTGTGGACCATCTACTCTGCCATCTTGACTGGATGTCTAGAATGCTAACTTTTTTTGTTGTTGTTGTTCTTTGTTGTGACTGGTAAGGGGATCGTAACCCTTGGCTTGGTGTCGCCCGCACCACGCTCAGCCAGTGAGCGCACCGGCCATCCCCATATAGGATCCGAACCTGCAGCGCTCCCAGTGCCGCACTCTCCCAAGTGAGCCATGGGGTCGGCCCTAGAGTGCTAACTTCTTAATCTGAATTCTTACCTTATGATTTCCAGCCTTCTTTCTCTTTTATTATAAATATTAAGGCTATAAATTTCCTTTTATTTACATTTTAAATTCTTATACTTGAATATGGACTATTTTCGTTAGCATTTATGTCCAAATATCTGCTGATTTACACTGGAATTTTTTTTTCTGTGATCCATTTGTCATATAGAAATGTGTTTTTAGGGCCGACCCCGTGGCGCACTCGGGAGAGTGCAGCGCTGGGAGTGCTGCGGGCTCAGATCCTATATGGGGATGGCCGGTGCACTCACTGGCTGAGCGTGGTGCGGGCAACACCAAGCCAAGGGTTGCAATCCCCTTACCAGTCACAAAAAAAAAAAAAAAAAAGAAATGTGTTTTTAAATGTCCAGACTTAGGGGTTTCTAAAGTTATCCTTTCATTGATTTTTAGTCTAAGTGAGATGTGATGAGATAATGTGTGTTGTATGAAAATATTTTTAAATTAACTAAAATAGACTTTATGGGCCTTGTATATAATCAGTTTTTTGGGGGGTTTTTTTTGTCTTTTTGTCTCTTTTTTCGTGTCCGGCAACGGATCGCAACCCTCAGTGTCGCACTTGTAAAAGTACGTAATAACTTCGTATAGCATACATTATACGAAGTTATACGACACCTTGCTCAGCCAGTGAGTGGGAACCGGTCTGTATGTGGGATCCAAACCCTTGGTGGGAGCGCCGCTGCGCTTCTCAAGCGGCGCACTGTAGCAGTGCGCCACCGGGCCGGCCCTATAATCAGTTTTCTATGGGTGCTCAAAAAATATGTACCTTGGATCAAGGTTTTTAATTACACAGTTCGAATCTTGTACTGACTTTTGCTAATTAAAAAATCAATTGTTGATAACGTTTTCTTTAAATCTTCTAATATTACAGAGACATTTTCTATCTTTTCCTGTAGTTCCTTAGATTTCTGCGTTAGATATTTTGAGTCTATGGTATTGGGTAAGTGTGGAGAAACATACCACAAGCAGCTCTAAACTTGTGTGCGTTCCTCTTAGCAATCAAGGAGAAAATATATCTTTTATTCTCCTACTTTGCTTTAAAATGTCTTCCAAAGACTCTATTTGGTCTGCCATAATCTAATGATGGAATTAAAATATAATTTTCCAAGATTTTAAAACTTGGCTCTTATACAAATACAGAATGAACACTTGTCAAAGATTTATTATCAATTCATTAATAAAGGAACTAGTAAAATGCTAGTTCAAAAACATTTGAGGAGCAAGGTTTTATATATCCATTAGAAAAGGCATTTTAAAAAAATGTTGGAAGGTAGATACAAAACTGATTAATATCCCACAGAGCAATAAATGATAACCTTTGGGATTATTGTTTCAATGAAACAGAAATAATTTGTACTACTAGTTGACAAGAATTATTTGCATTGCTATCAGATTCTTACCAATTAATTTCTATTATTACAGTGTTGTAAGGTTCCTGATCAATAGCAAATTGAGAGTCAAATATAGATATAGGCCCCTAGAAAATCAGATAATTTCCAGCCTGCTAGAAAATGCCTAGCATTTCAACAAAAGAACACACAATAATCCCTTTTGCCTGTTTTCAGGTTTTAGATAATTTTCTTTCTTTTTTTCTTTTTTTTTTCTTTCCTTTTTGTTTTTTTTCGTGACCGGTAACAGGATCACAACCCTCGGTGTCGTGCCCGTACCGCGACCAGCAACAGGATCGCAACCCTCAGTGTCTCGCCCGCACCGTGCTCAACCAGTGAGCGGACTGGTCTCTATATGGGATCCAAACCCTCGGTGGGAGCGCCCCCGCGCTCCCAAGCGCCGCACTCTAGATAATTAACACTGCTTATCTCTTAGAACAGTGGATCTCAACTGGGATTGGGGATGGCCATCCCCGGGGTCATTTTTGGTTGTCACAACTGAGAGTTACTACTGGCATCAAATGGTTAGAGACCAATGATGCTGCTAAACATCCTACAATGCACAGGACAGCTTCCACAACAAAGTATCCAGCCCAAAATATCAGTATTGCTAAGGCAGAGACAGTCGTCTTAGACTGTGGCCGCAGAGTTCAGATTTTTGTGATCAGCCCACCTTGGGGGGAGAGGTCAGAATTGCAGAAGGCCCTCTCTATAATATAGCCTATCATAGAAGAGTTGACATCTGAACTGTGTCTAGTTTGATAAGTAGGATTACAACAGGTAGAAAATAAAGGACCAGGAAAGAATTAGAGAAATAAACCTTTGAAGCTGGAATCAAAAGATGTGAGATTTAATCCTGTTATTACCAGTTACAAGTTCTCTGATGTTGGAAATATATTTAGTATTTTTATACCTCAGTTACCTATACAATGAAGACTTAAAAAAATATTACGTAGGGCCGGCCCGGTGGCGCACTGGATAGTGCGCCGCTTGGGAAGCATGGCGGCGCTCCCGCCCGAGGGTTCGGATCCCACATACGGACCAGTTCCCGTTCACTGGCTGAGCGAGGTGCAGGAGCAACGCCGAGGGTTGCGATCCCGTTGCCGGTCCCCGGTCCGGTAGGGGGGCAACACTGAGGGTTGCGATCCGTTGCCGGACACGGAAAAAGACAAAAGACAAAAAAATATATATATATATTATGTATATCTCACTAACACCCTGGATTCCTAGCCTGGGAGAAAATGAATTTTAGGGGTGAAGAAGGAGAAAGTAGAAGGCAGGGCAACCGTCTTGACCCTTCTATCATCAATACACTTCTTTAGAGCAAAAGAGCAAATTATAAACGAAAACTCAATTGAAAAGATTTCTCTTTTTCAGTCTCCTTAACAGTTTAAGTCATATCCTATCTTGTCTCCCAGCTTCCTTTATTGCATTCTACTCTGTCCTCCACACCACCTTCAAAGTTTTCTTTTAAAACAAAACAAAGCCTTCTATATATTCAAATATCTTTCCCCCTCCTCCCGCCTCTGCTGCATACATCAGGCCTCATCTCTTGACACCCAGCCATGGTGTAAACCACCACCAACACTGCTTCCACACAGAACAACACTGCGTTCAACTCCTCATTTTGTCTGTTTTCCTTTGCACATTTTGTTCTCTGTAATATTTTTCTCTTCCTTTCTCACTCCTTATTCATTTCTTCTGTAGATCATCATGGATGCTCTCCCAGCAAATAAGTATCTTTTTTTTTTTTTAAGAGCCGAGAAAGGGGTAAAAACTAGCAGTTTCTTTATAACAACGTGGGAAGGAGAAAGACGGTAAACGTACACATGGTTAGTACTTTTGTCTCTTTCAGATGTAATTAGTTATTTAATGAAACAGCCCCCCTTACTATTTGTCTTCACCGCAGAATCTCCAACACCTAGTTCAGTGCCTGCCCTATTGTAGTTCCTCAACAAATACTTGTTGAAAGAGTGCAAGAGTAAGTGGAAGCTGTTAAAGCTGTTTATTCTAGGTTGCATAATTTGGTTCAGCTTTCCCATATGTCGCTCTCCCCTCTCACTTCTTAGCAATTCCTTGAATGCTCTAAGTGTTTCCACGACTGGGGCCTTTGCATAGATTATCCACCCTGTCTGCCCACTCAGCTCCTCTTCCCGCTCGTCCCTCCTCATAGCGCTCACTCTGAACAGTCCCTTAGGCTGCAGTTTAAGTATCAGCTCCTTGGAGAGGCTGAGCGCTCTATCTTAAATACCGTCATCACTTCCCCTTCCAAACAGAGCAGCGTGTTTCTTTCTTTCCTCCTCCTATTACAGAGACTTAATTATTTTATTTCTTTATTGTCTATGTCCCTCATCGTAAAGTAAGTTCAGTGAGAGCGGGGACCGTGGCTCCTTCGTTCACTGTTGTATTTCCAGCCCATGGCACAGTGTCTTGCACATTTTGGGCTCTCCTTAAATATCGAGTACATGAGTGAACGGAAGCAAAGACGTCCTTCTCTCCTGGGAGCATTCGTACTACTTTCCAACTTCCTGGCAACTCAGTGGAGTGGGTGATCTTGTTGTCACGGGAAACCCCGCGGAGTTCTGCAGCGTGGGACGCATCCTCCAGAACCGCGCTGGCCCTGGGAGACTTCGGGAATGGCAGTCTTTGCCTCCAGCGAGAGTCCCGGAAGTCTGTCTCGAGGAGCCCTTCGTTTCTAGTTGGCTTTTGGGATTTATTAATGTAGCACTAAAGTAATACATGATAGGCCTCGAGTCCTCATACAAGGCGTGGAAGGGAGGCCGGGGCGGGACCGCCGTGCGGTGGGAGAGCGGGCAGCCCTGGCCCGGCTTGCGGAGGGCGGGTGCTCTGCCGGCGGAGCCTGCCCGGCCGCTCCTGGCGCCCTCGGAAATCGGCGTGGGGCGTCGGGTAAGGACGTGGATGCGGCTCGAAAGGAGGCGACCCCAACCCTGCTCTCCATCCCCAGAGAGCGACCACCGCACCCCTGCGTTTACTGAGTGCTTTGCCCGCGCGGGGCTGGGGGAGCAATTTCGCTGCTCATAATAGAGCTTTAGTCCCAATCTCTGAAGCCACTCTCCTAAAGGACAGAAGAGGATTCCCCCAAGTAGGACGCTTGTTATCATTCACTGAAATAATATAAATATGTGTGAATTAAGGGAAACATTAAAAGACGACTAGGCTTTTTGGTTCATGTTGTTTGAATAAATGAGGGCGTGGCCAGTTATCAACTCTATAGAGACAGAAGGTAGAATGATGGTCAGCAGGCGCTGAGGGAAGGGCAGTGGGGAGTTGTTTAATGGGTACAGAGTTTCAGGACTGCAGGAGAAAGAGTTCTGGACATTGGTTGCAACGACAGTGTGTACGTACTTAACACTACTGAACTGTACACCTAAACATCGTTAAGATGGTAAATTTTGTGTATGTGTATTTTACCATAATTAAAAAAATTAAACTCGATGAAACTAAATTTTTTAAAAATTAGGGATGCCGAAGCTGCAGACTAACTGGGAAGCTTCCTCTTCACTGTCAAGGAACTTGTGGCATAGTATAGAGCCGAGAGGTCACTCCAAGTATCTGGACGGTTGGACTGGAGCTCAATCTCTGAAGATACTGGAAACAGAGTCAGGATCTCAGGCCACAGACACTTGGTGCTGCTTTCAGGGCAATTCCCCTGACCTTCCTAGTAGGAAGGATGGGAGTTTCATTCAATTGTCTTAGGGATGTCTACCCCAGAGTAGATAGGGACCTACAAGACAATTCCTTGTGTTCTCTAACTCTTCCTTGCCAGGACATAGTCATTCATACAATTTTTTTGTTTTTCTTGAGGGAAGAGAGTGATTCCTCTTTCTTTCTTAAAATGTAGCCTCTATTCCTTGATGGTACGTACATTTCTTTTCTTCCTCTTAGAGCTTCTCCGCCTCCCCAACCCCCCACCTAGGGTTCCCTGTCCCAGTTATTCTCTTGTAGGGTACTGGGGCCAGTGTAGTTAGTGAGAAACTCCATAGGGAATGCTTCCCTCTTTGCTTGATTCTTGCTCCTTTGGCGTACTCTTCCTTGTTCACCTGTATTCACACCTTCATTTATCATTCAGACCTATTACAGTTTGCTGGTAGTTTGCTGCTGGAAGTTGTAAAAGGAATGAAAATTAATGACTCACTTTTGTCAGGCCACAGTGTACAAACACATAAAATTCTCATCTATTTAAGGTATTTTTGTAATTTCAGGTATGAAAACTGTAATTATTACTTAAGAATTTTTCAAAATGAGTTGTCAAAACCAGTTAGTTCCATGAGTGCTGGAATTTATTAATACCATATGTTAGAACTTCTTTATTGCAGTTGACCTGGCAGCAGTTCAGGTAGCCTGGGGACCCCATTTGCAGCTGGCATCTGAAGTGAGGGCAATTTGTTGGGACTGAGCCCATAACCTGTGGGGTCTGCGCTAACTCCTGGTACTTAGTGTCAGAATTGAATTGTAGGATGGTTGGTGCGAGAGAATTGACAATTGTTGTATGAAAACAATATAATGTTTCTACCTGATTACTTCAATAGCCTCCCAGCCAACTGCAAGTTTGGGGATTCCCACACCCCTCTCAAGTTCAATAACCACTAGAACCACTGAACCACTCACAGAACTCAGGAAAATGCTATATTACAACTATAGTTTATTATAAAGGATACAAATGAACAGCCAGATGAAGAGGTACGTTGGTCAAGGAGGGAAAAAGGTTAGTTTCCATGGCCTCTCTGGGCATACCACCCTCCCAGACCCCCATGTGTTCACCAACCTGGAAGTTCCCTGAACCCAACTGATTAGTGTTTATATATGGGATTTTATTACATAGCCATCACTGATTAATTCATTGGCCATTGGTGATTGAACTCCATCTCTGTTGCCTCTCCAAAAGTCAGGATGGGAGGTGGGGCTGAAAGTTCTAACCTTCCAATCAGAAAGTTGGTTCCTCTGGAGACAAGCCCCCATCTGAAAACTATCTAGGGGTCCCACCATGAGTCACCACCTTAGCATAAACTCAAGTATAGTCAAAAGGGGTTTTAGGAGCTCTGTACCAGGAACCAGGACAAAGACCAAACATACTTTTTTTTTTTTTTTTTTTTAATTATATCATAGGCTATACCCTTGTCTTTGACCATGGATCCTTTATAGCAAAAGGATCATATCTGTTGGAATAACATTTGGAGGCATCAGTGGGGCATAAGGATAGGAGGCTTTTAACTAAATTTCCCAATACATTTGCATCAATATTAGTATTATAATTTTACCAACAATGCAAGTATAAGACCTGTGTTAGCCCATTTCTGTTGCTTATAACAGAAATACCTGAAACAGGGGAATTTATGAAGAAAGAATATTTGTTGCTTATAGTTTCAGAGGCTGGGAAATCCAAAGTCCAGGGAACACATCTGGTGAGGGCCTTGTTCTTGGTGGTGACTCTACACAGCAATGTAGGGTGTCACATAACGGATGGCTTGAGCAGAGAGACTGTCCTACTCACTGGCTCTCCTTTTAAAGCTATCAGAACCATGTCTATGACCACCATTAAACCATCAATGGGTTACTCCATTCACTAGAGCACAGTCCTCACAATCTAATCACCTCTTCAAGAACCACCTTTCAATTACCATAATTGGATTACCCATCCTCTTAACACTGTCACGGTGGGAATTAAGTCTCAGCGAGCTTTGGTGGTACATCCAATCCACAACAAGACCATATTGCATTATGGTAGATATAACCTGAAAAATAAAAGTCAAAAGATACTGGCACATTACTAAGTCCCATTCAGTCATTAATAATTAGTCCAGTATATCATCGTGCTGTATGAAAATGTCTCCCAAGATGAGGCCACTCTGGTTTTCAGGCTTCTATTGGATCCTGTCAGGTTCTAAAAGCAGGAGTCGTTTCAGCAACAGATTTCTTCACCCTTTCAGGCATCGTTATAACTGAATAAAGATAATATTATCTCTTGCTCTGAGCCTCTTTTGAGGTGTTAATGTACTATTGGGTTTCCCTCATTGTAGAACCTATTTATTCATTCCTTTACCCTTATCTACTATTCCTCCTTCTCTCCATTTATACCCAAACTTGTCCACCTTTGTAAGGTACATTAGGTTCAACTACGGTGATGGTCTAGATTGCAAACAGCAATACTGGTCTAACATGTCCCTTCCCCTCAGCCTATCCTCATCCATATACAGTAGGGATACATAGTTACCGAAGTAGTGGGCTATTTTCTCCATTAGCCAATATACTTGAATTCACTGTTAATCCCAATTTTGCCAGATGGAGGGAATGCACAACACACCCCATCAGGCCCTTAGGAATTCTGACATAAAGGTTTAAAATATAGCTAGAGTTCCTTGCTTAGGAATCATCCCTGCTTCTCGCACTTGTAGTTGCAGTCCTGGTCCTGTGACCATCAAGTAGGAAAAACAAAGTTGAGTTGTTGTGGGGAAAAAAGGAAAAAAACATACTCATCAGTCATCTTCCCCATGGGAAAAATTGCATAGTCATATAAGCATTGTCCCCCACCCCACTCCTGCAGATCTACCAGAAAACAGAGGGATATATATATAGTGGGAACACTCCCTCGGCCCTCCTTGTGTTGAGAGTGAACACATACTCATGAAGGCATGTAAGCCAGCCCTTCATTCCTTTATCTCCTCCCATTTTAGACAACCAATGTTCAATTGCCTGTTCCAATTCTCTACCAAATTACCATGCTGAGGAGAATATCTCTGCCCGCTGTTGAAATTATGGGCTGTAAAGTATAGTTCCTTGGCCTGAGGAAATCTGATTTGGTGGTCTTAATTGGCGCAATATCTTCTATTCCGGTCATTTTATAGCACTCTGAACATTTGTATGCATCACTAGGTAAGCAAAGCCATTCCAGTTAGTGTCTGTTTCTGTCGAGACCCATTGGTAGCCAGCATCAATCCCATTTACCAGCTATATCCAGGGCCTTCTCCCAGGGAATGTGTAATGGACGCATAGTCATCTGCAGTCTCTGTATCTTTTGTTGGCAGACAGAACAGTGGTATTGTGCCTCAGAGGGGCAAGAGGAATATGTTTAGATTCAGTCCATCGCTGCATTGCTACAGCCCTACAACATCCACTCATTTCATGGACCCAGGTGGCCACCTCAAGCAAGCACATTGGGATATCCACTGGTCAATTCCAATTACCTTCTGAATCTACAAATGGGTTCTTCTGATGGGCATCAACATGTCCTATTTTAATGCACCCCTCAAATTTCCATGGTGATTTACATATGGGCGCCCCCAAAATTCATCTCTGCCTGACCATAGGACCAGTAAAAACCTAAACATAGGGGATTTTAGCATTGTTTAATTCTTCTATCACTGCTAGAAAAACAGCATGTAATTCATTCCACCAAGCTGATTTTTTTAACCTCTGTCAAACACAGTGGTGGCCTTCCAAACAGGATGCTGTCCATTTATCTTGAAACTGCTATCCATAAACCAAACAACTCTTTGCTGGTCAATCAAGACCTGTTCACAGGCACTATCCATAGAACAGCATCTGGCAGCTCCTCGCACTATTCCAAAGTCAAAGTAGGAGAAAATAGTCTATTTGCTCATGAAGCTGCTCAATAACTCTCTGTATTCCCACAGTCACACATTCCTGTTATGACATAATACAGACTATATATTTGGTCTCTGTCCTTAGTTGCTGACATAGAGTTACTAAACCCCTTGTAATTTCTTGAGCAACAGAAATGCTAGAGTAATTTCTTGTTTTAATCCCTGGTTCCTGACACAGAGCTTCTAAAACCCTTGTAATTTCCCAAGTCATAGGGATGCTAGGAGCATCTTTTGTTCTAATATTTGGTCTTTGACTCAAATTTCTGATACAGAGCTCCTAAATACTTGGAATCTCCTGGGTTACAGAATTGTTCTTTGTTCTAACAAGGTGACTCTTGGGGTCCTGGATAGCTTTGGGATGGGGGCTGGTCACCAGTAAGACCTACTTTCAGACCCATTCCCTATACTCCACGGAGTGGAAAGGGACTAGAGATTTAATTAATAATCATTTCTGCCTGTCAAGAATCATTCTGCCTCCATAAAAATCCCTAAAAAGACAGAGTTTCTGGGTAGGTGGCACACCTCCAACTCGATGGGGACAGAAGCTCCTGCACTCGGGACACTTCTAGACCTCGACTGGTTGTCCTCTTCATCCTTTATAATAAACTGGTAAAAAATGAGTGTTTTCCAGATTTCTGTGAGCCATCATGACAAATTGTCAAACCTGGAGAGGAGGTTGCAGGAATCCCGAATTCGTAGCCACGTCAGACAGAAGTATGGGTAACCTGGGAACCCTGTCCTTGTGATTGGCATCTGAAGTGTGTGCGTGGGGTGGGGAGGAGTCTTGTGGGAATAAGCCCTTAACATAAGAGGTCTGCACTAATTTCAGGTAGCATCATAACTGAGTTGTAGGACACCCAGTTGGTGCTCAGAGAGTCATAGAATTGGTTGGTGTCAGGAAAATCCCCACACATTTGATGTCAGAAGAGTTGAGTGTAGAGTTTTAAAAAAAGTGGTTTTTGCCATTTTCCTGTACAAACCATTTTCATTTTATAATGGAACTCTTCTGGGCATAGCACATTTCTCTGACATCACCCAAGATATCATATGTATTTCACGTTTTAAGATTATTATTATTTATACTGTATTTTTTAGTACAATACATACACAACATGAAGTTTACCATCTTAACCATTTTTAAGAGCTCAGTTTAGTAGTGTTAAGTGTATTCACATTGTTGTGCAACCAATCCCCAGAACTTTTTCATCTTGCAAAACTGAAACTCTATACCTATTAAACAATAGTTCCCCATCTCCCCCTCCCTCCAGCCCCTGGCAACCACCATTCTGCTTTCTGTTTCTATGAATTTGATCATTCAATATACCTCATATAAGTAAAATTATACAGTATTTGTCTTTTTTGTGACTGGCTTATTTCACTTAATGTAATATCCCTCAAGGGTCATCCATGTTGTAGTACGTCAGAATTTTTTCCTTCTTAAGATTGAATAATATTCCATTGTGTATATATACTACATTTTTCTTTATCAGTTATCCATTAATGGGCACTTGTGTTGCTTCTATTTTTTGGCTACTGTGAATTATACTGCTATGAATGTTGGTATACAAATATCTGAGACCCTATGTATTAGTCTTTTTTGTTGCTTATAACAAAATACATGGAACTGGGTGATTTATAAAAAAACGACATTTATCGCATACAGTTTCTGAGGCTGGGAAGTTCAAAGTCCATCTAGTGGTGGCAACAGTGACCCAGGGGTCTCACATTGCAAGATGCTGGAAGAAGAGAGAGTGGAAAGACCGAGACAGACTCTCCTCTTCTTTTAAAGCCCTCAGAACCATGCCCCTGACCATTTTTAATCCATTCACTACTGCACGGTCCTATAATCCAATCACCTCTTTAGGGCTCCACCTTTCAATTACCACAATAGGATTTCCCACCCTCTTCACAGTCACAGTGGGGTCTAAGTTTCTAATACATAAAACTTGGGGGACACAATTCAAGCTTCAGGGAGTTTTGGGGGGACATAATTCAATCCACTACACCCTGCCTTCAATTCTTCGGGTTATATACTCAGAAAAAGGATTGTTGGATTATATGGTAATTCTATTTCTAATTTTTTGAAGAGCTACCACACTTTTCCATAGTGGCTGCAATATTTTTCATTTCCACCAGCAGTATAGAAGGGTTCCAATTTTTTCACATATTCACCAACACTTGTTATTTTGTTTTTTTGACAGTAATCATCCTAATGGATATGAGGTGATAAGATTATTATATGGGCAGTTTCAATTAATGTCTAAGAAAAAGCTAGTAATTGCCTCAAATGGAAACTCTCTAGTCCAAAGTCCCAGTAGTCATCAATGGGGGCCCTCAGGGGCTTTTGCCACAAGCCAGTCTGCGCTTCACAAAGGTCTACTGTACAGAGAATTTGTCCACACTAGCACTCCAGGTTTTATTCCATACTGTGTGGACTCAGGCAATCTTATGTGTTCCCATTTAACTAATTAATATTGCTTAAAGGGCAGATCCATATGCCTTGTGTTTTACAGTATTAGGTAGGAGAAACTTTTTGCAGTCAGACACAATATCCCCATAATACAATTAGGTAAAGAGACACAATCACTTCATATAAAGTCTGTTTAAAAATTCTAATTTTCATCCAAACTTTTATCTTAGTCCTATCAACCCTTCTATTTCTATATCCTCTCAATTTAATTGTTGCTCACATTTTGGTTTTTACAATATTAGATACAGAAACTGTTTCCTAGTCACCCATAATATCTATTCCCATAAAACATTCAGGTAAGGAGAGACAACCTCTTCACATAAAGCCTGTTTAAACATTCCAATTTTCATCCAAACTTTCACACAGGTCAAACAAATACTTCAATCTGTAATAATATTTAAACGATGCTTTTAGTTAGATTTGAAAACTGGGGAGACCACCTCTCAGCCTGAGAAGTAAGTCTGCTAACCACGTAGAAAAAGCCAGGTTTTATAGTGTTTAAGTCCAGGAAAATCTAAGCAGTACATAAATTCCAAACATTGTGTGCAGATGGAATGGATAACTTTCCTTGTTTGTTTTTTTGGTGGGTTTTTTTTTTTTTTTTGGCAGCTGACCAGTATGGGTATCTGAACCCTTGACCTTGGTGTCCATACATTGCACTCTAACCAACTGCACTAACTTGCCAGGCCAGAATGGATCATTGTGTGCAGATGGAATGGATAACTTTCCTTTTTTTTTTTTTTGGTGGGTTTTTTTTTTTTTTTTTGGCTGCTGACCAGTATGGGTATCTGAACCCTTGACCTTGGTGTCCATACATTGCACTCTAACCAACTGCACTAACTTGCCAGGCCAGAATGGATCACTGATTGACATGTTGAACAAATGGTTTCTCAGGCTTTTTACAATGTTTATTACTATTCTAATCTAGGCTATTCAATTCATAAGTAATTCCCATATGTTTAAGAGGTTGACCCATCATGTCTTCCCAGGATTTCTCTAAACAATATTAGCTATCCTTATCCATACAATGGCTTTCTTCCTGATAACAAACTTCTCAGAAAAGAATCTGTCAAACAGTAAATTCTAATGAAGGGTCAGTTTCTTGGGATAGAAGAAAACAAGTCAATTAAGTTCAAAAAATGGAGTTACTATAGTTCTTTTATTCTCCTTTCCTAGCCTCTTTTATTCTTCATCACTTAAATCCTATTAACCCTCGCATTTCTGTATTATCCAAATAAAAATGTAGTTCATAGGGCTTCACCAATGAGTTCTGGGACCACAGTGCATGAGGCTTTGTTTCAAAGGGTCTCAGAAACTTCTCTTCTTCACCCCCTGGTCACTTTACCCACCCCTGTGGATAATACTTTGAGTCTCCAGAAAGGGGTCCAGCCAAGGGACCCTGACATTTTTGTCAGTCTTTATCTTGATTAATCTGTTTATTCCCCCAGGATATTCCAGTTCAAGGCTCTCATAGTAATCTCTGCCTTTGGGCTTTTAAAATTTCTTCAATGTGGAATAAATACAGCATACTTGTTTGGGATCTTTAAATGTCAAGGGACCAGGAAAGAGTCCCATTGGTTCACTTAGACACTATAGTATTAAGACCTTTGTTTCAGCCCCATCAGTGTTCATTTTATTCATCCCATTTCTTAATAACCCTCTAAAGATTTCCATCTTGCTGGGACACGTCCTTTGACTCTCCCCTCTTCCTTTCCCATTTTAATGTTAATTTTTTAATTATCATCTGTAAAGCCACTGAGAGGAAGGCTAGACAGCAAGTTTACTATGACCAGGTAAGGAGCATATTCAGTGGTTATTATAAACCTAGTCCCACATGGCTTGCATAAGAAGCTGCTTCATGTGGGGTGTTCCACTGGTATTTATAATGGCAGTCAGACTGCACCTCTTTTAAGACAAACAGACTTTACAGTAGCTTTTATTCAATCTCTCAGGTTGGCTGTTCCCTCAAGAATAACCTGTTGAATGCCTGGATCATGTATCTGTGATTGTTTCATAGTGAGCTGTGGGTCCTGTATCAACCCATATGTATTCCTCCACTCTGCAGCACTCAAAACCAAAGATACCACCCCTAAATTAGTCACTCTGTGAACTCCCAGAAGGCACAAAGGACTTGCCTGAATACTGTATTATAAGACTTGACCAAGCATTAGCCTGGCTACCACCTACACCAGGCCTTGTCCCTGAAGGTGACACTAGCCCCTGTGTTGAGTCTTTGCTCAAGGAAATGCAATGTACATTACCCCAACCCACACTGCCAAACCCTTTTCAGTAATTTTCCACTTACCGCCATTTGTATTTTTCCACTTTCCCACAGCCCCCCAGTCCCTTTTTTTGTTCCTGCTTTTTCACTTCCCCATAGCCCCCTTTTTTTCCCTCTCTGTTCTATCTTTAAAAATCAGTCACCTCTATCTTAGTTGGAGTTGTGCTCAGTTTTTACAGTTTAAGTTTATACTAAAATCTATCTTGCCACTTTTAACAAATGTCTGGTGCTGGTGTTTCTCTTTGACAGTTCTATGGTTGGGTTGAAAACACCACTGAACCTTGGACGTGACAATTGGATGTCCCAGCACAAGCCACAAGACCTTTTGTCTCCAGTGTGCTTGCCCATTTGAGTATCTATCTGGTGGTGAGTCTGACTTTTGATTCAGTAATTCAGAAGCTCAGTGAGAGAGGTTTTGATTCTTTCATGTCATAGGATTCCTTGTTAAGTACCTTAGTTTAAGAATATGTAAGGTATCTTTACTAAGACTGTGGGAGCTACACCTGCAGACTGTATGCCACTAAAACAGTCTGCTTTGTTTCTGGCTGTCAAAAATTTATACTAAAGACTACTGAATTGCAGTGGCTCCTTAGGGATCCTGGGTCATTCCCAAACTAGTCCACCTGAAAGGAGCCCGGGAACAAGAGGCTGCAAAAATGTCAAATACACAATGTTCCTGTACTTAGTCTGGTATGAGGAAGCCCAGAAATGGCTCAATCTCCAGCTCCTCTGACTTCCCCTGAGGAAGACTGAAAGTTCTAACTCTGTAATCACTGAGTTGGATACTCAGGTGACTAGCTCCCAACCTGAAGCTATCCAGGGGCCTCACCAGTAGTCACTTCATTAGCAGAAGTTCAGGTATGGTTGTCAAGAACTCGTGAATAACAAAAGACAATCATCACTCAAGAAATGCTGAGGATTTTATAAGTTCTGTTGTGCCAAGAAGCAGGGACAAAGACCCAATATATTTATTATACCACAGGTGGTGATAGTTTGTTTGAAGGTGGTAGCAGTGCAGAAGTAGATAAGTGAATGGATTCCAAATGTATTTTAGGGTGGGGGCAAAAGGACTTTCTGACTGGTTGGATGGGGGAAGGAGCATTGTGGGAACTAGAGGAAACAAGAATCACTACCCAAAGTGGAAACAGCCCCTATGTTCATCAACACAGAAAAATGGAAAAAATAAATTATGGTACAGTCATACAATGAATACTAGAAAAATTAAGTAAACAAAAAATAGACTACTGGTATAATACATGGATGAATCTCCAAAATATCATGCTGAGTGAAATAAACAAAACACAGAAGAGTTCATTCTATATAATTCCATTTATATAAAGTTTAGAACAGGCAAAAGTAATGTATGGTTGATGTGAGTTAGAACAGCAGGTACGTCTGGGAGGAAGGTATTGTTTTGAAAGGGGCACAAGAGAATGCTCTGGGGTGAAGAAGAATGTTATAGATCTGGACTGGGTCATGATTACATGGATATACACATATGTAATAATCAAGCACTAAACTTCAGATATTATGAGTTAATTTATAAACTTAGTGTTTATAAGTTAGCACTCAATAAAAATATTACAAGTAATCACTCAGAATAAAAATAGAAGGCATAACTTATTTCATAGTAAAAAAAGGAATAAAGACAAATCATTTGCTGCATGAAAAGGCAAGAAAAATGGAATAAAAAGTGGCAAGAAAGTCATGGTTAATTGAAAGCACACAAATTGGCAGGAAGAAATCTGAAAAGTACTGAAATCTGTAAGTATCAGACCAAACAGACTAAAGTATAAAACGTTATTATGAATAATGAGGATCATTACATGATAAAAGGCACTCACCGGAAAAACACAGCAATTCTCAATTTTTATATATCTCATAATATAACCTTGAATTACGGGGAACAGAAATGAACATAAAAACAAAAAGAAATTGACAAATCCACAATTATGGGAAATTTTAAAACAGTTCTTAATGACTATCAATTTTATCAACAAAGAAAAAAATTAAGTTGGGATAAGGAAGATTTGAACATCACAAAATATAGAAAGAATTTTGCCCGAACATTTAGTGAATACACTTTATGCTCAGCATATATGGAACATTAAACACACACACATACACACACACACACACACACACATTCACAGGCACATGCACTCACCACATTAGGTCTCAAAGCAAGTCTCAACAAAAAACAAAGAATGGATATAATATAGAGCATGTTAAAAAATAAACAAAATGTCCATATGTTTGAAAAATTACAAACATACTTCTTTATTATTCATGGGTCAAGGAAGAAGTAGTGAAAATTAGAAAATGGTAAGAAACGAACAATGAAAACCATGTATCACAGCTCAGGACATTCTGTTAACCAGTACATAGAGAGTTAAGTTTTAACCTTAGATCCAAAAGGTAGAAACAACAGTTTTTAAAACTCTTAATTGCTAAGTGTCCTGTCTAAAAATTAGAACAAAAATAATACAAACTGTAAATCCAAAGAATGTAGAAATAAGAAAATAAAGACAATAGTACCAAATCAAATCAAAACACAGGATCAGCAAAGCTAAAAGAGCTGTTTCTTTTTAAATGACCAGTAAGGTAAAAGAAACTAAAAACAAACAAACAAACAAAAAAACCCCCAAAAAACAACTTCTAGCAAGACTGGCCACATAAAAGAAAGAAAACAAAACAGGGCACAGCTATGGACAAAATAAATTGGATCAGCAAAGCTAAAAGAGCTGTTTCTTTTTAAATGACCAGTAAGGTAAAAGAAACTAAAAGCAAACAAACAAACAAAAAAACCCCCAAAAAACAACCAAAAAACAACTTCTAGCAAGACTGGCCACATAAAAGAAAGAAAACAAAACAGGGCACAGCTATGGACAAAATAAATTTGAAAATGTAAACAAAAATGTTTAACTTCTTAGAAAAGTATATATTACAAAAACCAAGAAGAAATTTTTAAAAATCTGGATAGACTGAAAAATAAAAAATATTTAATCACTAGTTAGTTAAAATATACTCAAAACACCAGCCCAGATGGTCTTTTAGGCAAAATTGGGAAAGAAATATATAAGTGAATACCCTTTGTTCTCAGAAATTTAAAATTTCTAAATAAAATATGAACAAACACAATTCATCAATTTTAAGAAAATGAATAAATCCCAAACAGGTAGGTTAATCTTAGAAATACAATAATGTTTTAATAATAAAAACCTATTATTGTAATTCATCACAATGCATTTAACTTTAACTTCCATTCATGCATGCTAAAATATCTTAAAACCTTAAAAGTGTCCCGGTTAGAGTAGCAAAACATCATAAAAATGACTGCTTTCACTAACTATTTCAGCTTTTTATAGCTACTGCAATAAACCAATATAACACACATATATATACATATTATAGGTACACACATATAGACTTTTCATGACTAAAGTTAGCTTTTCTTTTTAACAGCGTTTAGGAAATCTATACCACTTTTTGAACAAACAGCCCCCAAATGCACTAATAAGTATAGTTTATGAGTCTTAGATTTTATTTCTTAGATATTATTTCAAGCAAAGATATGCTAATTTACATTTCACACATTTCCATTTAGAGAATATCTAAGAAACAAATCTGAATCGTGTGACTTGTTCAGAGGAGCTCAGAAAGTTTTGCTTGGCTGAGGTGTGCTTCCTCTTCCGAGCAGGGGTGGTCTTCGGTTTGCTATGAACGCTCAAGTGCTACCTTGACTGGTGTCCAAGTGCTACTTTGACGAGTGTGCAAGTGCTCTCATGTTTTGCCTTTATTTTGTCCTAGAGATGACTTTCTGTGCTATACCATTATTTCAAAGGGCAGTTTGAATACTACAGAACTATGAACCCTTAGAAGGTTGAAAAATTGAAGAAAATGGTGCAAAATGAAAAAAATAGTGCGTCCAAAGAATGACTCCTTCTCCTTCCTATTCTACCAACCATTCCCCACCAACCAAGCCCACAATCGATTCTTCCTTTTCTTTGGCAAGTGCCGAAAAATATCTTATTTTGAGTGAATTTTACGTATAAACCGCATTTTCAACTTTTAAGTTATTATTTCATTTTTCAATTAATAATTTGTTATGGTTTGGGTACCTTGGATCTGAATGCATTATAATTCTTCTCATTAAGAGAAATGGAAACAGAGTTTTTCCACCTAACGGCTTTTCATTGAGCGGCCGCCCAATGAATTAAAGATGTTAAGCCGGGGTCAGACGAATAGTAGAGATGAATAGCCCAGGAAGCGGCCTCAAACCGCCGACCTCCCTGCAGCGGGCTGACCTCTAGAGACAACAACCAATCACAGTTAGTAGGAGCCCTGCCCGGCTGCGAAACCAGACCCAGGCGGTACAAACCGGAGCGTTCCGCCTGCGCAGCGGGGGGCCGTGACTGCGGTTCCGGGGCTTGGCGACGACGCGCCGCCCGACCGGTAGGAGCCGCCCTCGGCGAGCGGGCTCGAAGTCGCGACGGGTGCCGCCCCTTCGCCTCCCACCGTCACTGACCACTCAACCGGCAGACATGGTTGAGGCGGATCGCCCGGGGAAGCTTTTCATTGGGGGGCTCAACCTCGAAACCGACGAGAAATCTCTCGAGGCCGCATTTGGCAAATATGGCCGCATCATCGAGGTGCTTCTGATGAAAGACCGAGAAACTGCCAAGTCGAGGGGCTTCGCGTTCGTCACCTTCGAAAACCCCTCAGACGCCAAGGCCGCCATTCGAGACATGAACGGCAAGTCCCTGGATGGTAAGGCCATCAAAGTGGCCCAGGCCACCAAACCGGCGTTCGAAAGCAGCCGACGGGGCCCGCCGTCGCTCTCCCGCAGCCGCGGTCGCCCGAGGGGCCTGCGCGGGGCCCGCGGGGGCG
>NW_007729827.1:58681-80717 GCF_000696425.1 Galeopterus variegatus | reverse complement strand
AATGCGCGGGCGGGCCCCGGCCGCGCGTGGGCGAGACGGTTACGAGGGCCCGCTGCGCCGGGAGCCGCCGCCCCCGCGCCGCGACCCCTACCTGGGCCCCCGGGAGGGTGGCTACTCGCCCCGAGACAGCTACTCGGGCCGAGACTACCCGAGCTCCCGCGACCCCCGGGATTTCGCTCCCGCGCCCAGAGAGTACACCTACCGCGATTACGGCCACTCCAGTGCTCGGGACGACTGTCCATCGAGAGGCTACGGCGACCGAGATGGCTACAGGGGTCGCGACCGTGACTACGCAGATCGCGACCGTGACTACGGGGATCATCCGAGCGGAGGCTCCTACCGAGACCCCTTCGAGAGCTACGGGGACCCGCGCAGCGCCGCTCCTGCGCGGGGGCCACCGCCATCTTACGGAGGAGGAGGCCGCTACGAGGAGTACCGGGGCTGCTCCCCCGACGCCTTCGGCGGCGGCCGCGACAGTTACGGCAGCGGCCGGAGCGACCGCTATTCGAGGGGCCGAGACCGTGTCGGCAGACCGGATCGCGGGCTCCCCGCGTCCATGGAAAGGGGGTGCCCTCCCCTGCGTGATTCCTACAGCCGTTCGGGCCGCAGGGCGCCCAGGGGCGGAGGCCGCCTAGGAGGGCGCTCGGAGAGAGGAGGAGGCCGGAGCAGATATTAAGCATAGACTTGGGACCAAAATCCGTTTTCAAAGAAACTAACGAAAAGAAGAACCCATTCTATGGTAACTACCCAAGGACTAGTACTAGGAAGAATTGTTTTTGCCTTTTGAATATTTCCTGTTAACTTCTTCTCCATAATTTTTTTGCTTTGGGGAGGAAAAAGTTAAAACTCGTTTAATTTCGTTTTGGAATTGTTAACGTTTCTTTCAACAAGCTCATGTTAAAAGTCTAAGACGAACCTGCGTACTAGTCTTCTTATATTTCCAAGTAGAAATTTTCCTAAAGGCTTCTTCCTTTCTAAATTTTCCTGATAAATGAGGCAAACAGTTCTAAGATCTTTCACAAATATCTCCCCACCTAAAATGGAAAAATGGATCATTCTGCCCATTTCAAATCAACTAAATTTTTGAGGGGGAGAGTGGGAGGGATTGGTCTTTGCTACTCTTAAGGTTTCAGGTGTCTTTCAAAGCGAATCTCAGTGTTCCCAGCATTAAAAGCCAACAACAGCAACAAAAACCTTTTAGATCACATATTTATGTAAAGAAAGTTCTATTCACTTGCTAAAACTTAAAAAGCAAATGGATAATGCTGGCCATATTTTGCCTTTTTGCTTTTTCTTTGGGAATCTGCAGAATCTCCTTCCCCTCAGTTCTCAAAATACCTTTCATTTGTTTCAAACAACGATGGAATACTAAATTAAAGATTTGGCCAACAACCACAGAGCTGCAAAAAACAAAACAAAATTAAAAAAAACAACCCAGAACATCAATTGGTAGCATTCATTTTCACTACCAACAAATTATTAAAAAAAACAAGTAGAAAATACACCAATGGTGGATTTAGGGATCATAATGGCTTCTATTCAAAGCTACTTGCCCTTGGCTGTACAGCCAGCTACCGGCTCCTGTGGAGAGAATTGGGCGTGTTCCCCCAGGGGTGAAGGAATCTAATGTGAACAGCTTCAGAGCTCAGAAGCAGAGGTCAGAGAATTCCTGAAAGAGCTTGTCATTTCGACCTCTAAGGATCTCAAACTGGTATGAAGGGGCTGGGTCTTTTTGTCCACAAAAGGCCAGGGGATGGTTGAGTGTTCCCTATTCTTAAGGTGGGGAGAAGGGCTTGAGAGAGAAAGATCAGAGAGTCTTCCTCCAGGATGTTTCAGGAGGGACATAACAATCACCTCTTTTCACCACAAGATTAGGGCAAGAGACACTTTTTCCATTCAGCACCTGTGGAATTCTCCAACCTACCTGAGAGGAAGGTAATTGTACAGCTTACTTTAGCATCCAGAGAAAAAATGATCAGTTTAAACTATTAAGACCCATGTTCAGTGTAATAAGTGCTGGAGGAAACGGATGAATACTTGAACAACAAAAAAAGTACTTAAAGAGATCTGAATGCAACACACTAACATACACAACTCTAAAGACATGACTTTTTGACAAAATAATTATGTGAATTACAGGAAAGGCCACACTAGCAGCCCTGAAGATCAAATGCAAAAAATAGCTTAAAAATATCCAAGAATTAATCTAGCAAAAACGTGTAAGACCTTAATGGAAAATTTTTAATCTTTATTAGAAGACATAAAAGAAGAACTGATAAATGGAGTTTCATATGTTCATGGTTGGGAAGACTTTATCATTACTATTCTCAACCTCACCAAATTAATTTGGAAAAACAATACAACTTCAAATGAAGTCACAACATGATTTTTTCTCACACAGCTCCCCTCCCCTCTTTCCTAATAACACAATTTATTTGTGTTGATCAACGATGGAATATTAAATAAAAGGTTTGGTAAACCAACCACAAAACAAAAGAAAAAAATTGATAGCTTGCTTCATTTCACCACCAACAAATTGTTAAGAAATTAGGTATTCTAAAAAAATAAAAGATACTAATGGGAGATGTAGCTAATCCTATAATGCATATGGTGAATGAACGGCCAAAGCAATGAAAAGCCAAAGCAATTGTGGAAAACAATAATTAGGAAGAACTTGCCCTACCAGATATCAAGACTTAACTACAAAGGTTTAGTAATTTAAACTGTGTGATATCGACAAGGATAGACAGACCAGTAAACCAAAATCGTGAGCCTAGAAACAGCCCACTTATATATGAAAACATATGACAGAGGTAGTTTTAAAAATCACTGGTGTAAAAATGGACTTTAAAAAAAAAATGACTATCTTTTTGCAAAAAAGAAAAAAAAATGAGATTCTCTAACAGCATACACAAAAATATAGTCTATAAATGATTTGAAAGTGTAAATGTGAAGAGGAAGTTTTCTAAACACTTAGAAGAAAATAAAGAAGAGACAAACACGGGTAAGAATTCCTTTTTAAGATATAAAACGCACAAACCTAGAAGGAAAACGATAAAATTTTCTACATTATTAAGATTTTTTTTATGACAAAAGACACTATTAACAGTGAAGTGTTAAACTGTAAATTGGAAGAATATATTAGCATTGAGTTAACTTCCAAAAGAATGCTTAGAAATCAATAAGAAAGAGAAAACAAAACAAAAAAGTGTGCAAAAGAACAAATATCTTTCTGTTAGATGTGTAAATTGACACAACCACTTTGGAAGTAATTTTGGCAATGCCTAGTAAAGATGGAGGGTGCATACCTTATGACCCAGAAATTTCATTTCAAGGAAAGGACTAAGAGAAACTTGCGCATGTACACAAGGAGATGAGCACATGATGGGTCCTTAAAGCACCCTTTGAATTTTAAAAAAGAAACAGCCTACCTGGAGTGGATCAACTGAGGCTTATTCTTATGAAGTTCAATGTAGAAGCTAATGACAACCAGATCCACATATATCAACATGGGTAAATATCAAACTAAGTAAGTATTTGGTGCAAACAGCAAATTGCATAAATATAGGTTTAGTAAAAAAAATATGGGAGTGATACACAAAAATCAGGACATTTAGTGTGAGGAGGAAAGGAGGCAATGGGGTGAGAAACGAGCTTTAGCTGAATCCGTAATGTCATTTCTTTAGAAGTGACAAATCGTAAGCAAAAAATGACAAGTTAAAGTCTTGCATATTTGGCCTGTACATTGGCAACTCATTATTCTAAGTTCAAAATATTTCATAATATAAATTTAAATATGAAAAATAGGGTTTAGCACAGCGCCCATCATATAACTACTCAAAAAATGTTTATTGTTATTTTGAAACTCTTTCAGATGCAACACTCTTATCTTGACAATGATTCTCCTTCCTGGCTTTGTTCTCTTATCAATATGGGTGATGCTTTATTCTAGTTGACTCACTTTCTAGAAGCTTCCTATTGTAGACTGCTTACAGCTGGCTCTCCATAACCTAAAGGGTAAAAGTTGCATATCTGAGAATCAAATGTTAGAGAAGGTGCAGTTTTTCCCTTTGACATTTGTTTTGAAATTAAAGCGTAATAGCAATGAAAAACTTTTTCCACATAACAAGAACCTATATCTGAACAGTGTTCTCATGAATATTGAACTATTTAGTAACTTTAAAAACAAAGAAGATACAAATATTTGGAAATAAAGACTCATCTGGAGCTTAGATGAATTTAAGAGATCATAGCATACAAAGGCTGGATTTCTCATGTACATTATATAATACAAGAGCCCCAATATTATTTTTACTGGAAATTATTAAAATTAGCTTTTTAGGAAAATATGCCAGAGGTCTAGTCAATTGAGAGCGCTTCTTTATGATCACTTTCATAATTATGAGAGAGAGCACATATCAGGTGTTTCCCAGGACTCACCCACTGAGTAAAATTTCAGGAATTTGCATCTCAACCAAAACCTTTAAATTTTCTGTCTTGGGCTTTTCTCAGCCTACCCCTGAGACCCCATCTCCTCCACATTTCTTCTGTTCAAAATGATTCCAGGAGCATCGAAACTATCCATGTGGCAACTGAAAGCATTATTGAACATTTCCCCAGTGGGTGAGGCTTAAACATCTTCCATTTCTGGTAACAATCTGAATCCTACTGTGGCTCCTGGGGCTATCTTAAAGAGTGCTGGAGGCAGAATTCTTTTTTCCTATAGGGTAATAGCTCCTTTTTCTCCATTGCCTCAGGCCAGATGAGATGGAGAAGATTTTTCTGCCTGTATCCCTTTGAACTGGGCCCTCTATTAACATTTCTTGGCCTTTAGATTAATGGTTTCCGTGCTGCTTCCCTTTTAACCTTCACCTTATAGGTGATGTGACTTTCCTTCTCTTCCTCCACAGGAATTTCCTTTTTTGGGGTCAGTTCTCATAAATGTTTTCCTAATTTGGGCATATTTAAGAACTCACCAAGCAGAATCAGGCTGTGTGGCTTTTGCTGTACGCACATTGAATCCAATGGTAGTGGGAATTCCTTTCGCTTATTCTATTTTCGTGAAGTTGATTCTGAAGCTCATTTCTCTTTCAGTGTAGTGCATTCCAAGAACGATTCAAAATTGATTCTGAGTCTAGATATTTTGTGGGTGATATTTAACGTGTAATCCAATGGTAGTGGGAATTCCTTTCGCTTATTCTATTTTCGTGAAGTTGATTCTGAAGCTAATTTCTCTTTCAGTGTAGTGCATTCCAAGAATGATTCAAAATTGATTCTGAGTCAATATTTTGTGGGTGATATTGAACGTGGGCATCAAGTGCAAAAAATTAACTCTAGAGAAACGTAGTAGTGGTGACCCTATTCATGCATCCCACTATCCATCATATTTATTAGAATGGTCAAGGAGAATAAAAACCTGATGACCTATTATAAAATTTTTAGGGAAAACATTAGGAAGAAGTAGTGAAGCTTCCCCATAATGTTTGGAGGCTACTTGTTATAGTAGAGAGATAATTAATCTTTTGGTCATATGTATGAATCTTCATTCTGTTACTATTATGTTACAAATAAATAGTGGTTTGGACAATTTTCTTTAAAAAATTTACCTTCATTTTTTTTTTTTCGTGTGTAAATGGTGATGATAATACCATTTCATAAAATTGGTGGAAGTTTTAAATAAGATGATGCTTATAAAATATCCAACACAGTACCTGGAATGCAGTGGGGTTCATTAAATGAAAGTACCATAGCATTCTGTATACCATAGTAGGACAGACTTTCCTTTGGAATTTATTGTTTCCATTCCCAGTAAAATTGTCTCTCTATTCAAAATCTTCAGAAAATTGAAAAGTTTTGTTGTATTTATTGAAGCTGTACTCACCAGCTTGAACCCTTGGAGACATATTTGACTTTTTAGAGCCCCTGATTACTTTTTGCTGTCTCTGCCTTCTCCACCTCTTGGCAGCTAGGGGGACTAAAAACTTTCACCAATAGGCTCAGTGCCCCATTCCTAACTAGTCTGAAGTAAGGCGGATAGATGTTATTATCAAGGCCTTGATTCTTTTTTTTTTTTTTTTCCCTTAGAGATGACCGGTAAGGGGATCTTAACCCTTGACTTGGTGTTGTCAGCACCAAGCTCACCCAGTGAGCTAACCGGCCATCCCTGTATGGGATCCAAACCCTTGGCCTTGGTGTTATCAGCACTGCACTCTCCCAAGTGAGCCACGGGCCAGCTCTGGCCTTGATTCTTTCAAATCTAGTAGGGTTTAGAATGATTACTCTCTGGCATAATTGGCTTAGACTCCATTTTACCCCATAAATAAAGTACATAGTATAGTGCTTGGATTTTTAGAAGTATGGATATTATTGTTGTTATTGTTATTTACAATTGACCCAGGGCATGGAGCACCTAGGGAAGTCCCTGAGTTGCAGTAGAGTGTAGTGATTTAGAATAAGTAATATGGAATCTGGTAGTCCTGATTCAAATCCTCTATCCACCATTCACTAATTGTGTGGTCTTGGCCAGTCTACTTAATCACTCTCTGCTTTGTTTTCCATGCCTATAAAATGGGACAAGAATGTTCACCTCATGAGATTATTTGCCCATCTATCTGTTTACTCAGTGGCTCTAACGTTGAGCATATATTTATTTAGTAACCACTAAATGTCAAGCACTGTGGTAATATTATGCCTACAAGGCAAACAGCAAAGCAGTTCACATACTTGTCTACTAGATTCGTGTTTTTAAGGAAGATTCACAGAGACAGAGCAGTAGCAATTGCTGGTTTCCCAGATGCATTCTACAGGAATACATGGAGATTTAGCAGGATTGGACGGTCAACTTTGGGAGAGGAACTACTTCATTTGGACTGTGGGCCTTTTGAGTTGCATAATATATGGAATGCCAGCCCTTACCCTAGAGTAATTAGGGGTTAGTATATAATAGCAATATGTGATGGCAGAATCTTAGCTCTAACCCTCCTGTCATTCAGCACTCATGGCTGGGGATTTGAAGGAGTAGAGACCTTGGTGATATCTGTGTGCCTTACTTCAGGGCAGATAAGAATGGGACATTGGGTCTCCAAGTGGAAGTTTTTGGCCAGCCAGCTGTCAAGAGCTGGAGAAGGCAGAGGCACTGGAATATAAATGGGGGCCGTGAAGAAGATGTTACTGTGAATAACAACATTTCTAAGGTGTTGGGAGGCTGGGGTCAAAGTCTTAGATTGAAGGAGACATAGCAAATTAGTGACATCACTAATTCTGGTACATCCGTATTCACGACTGGGAATGCACTAGCCCTTCTCTAACATCATAGCTGTGGGGACAACTGTGGTCCAAGCTGTGTGGATGACCACAATTGATTTTCTTAAAAAGTGGGCCTTAACTAGTTTCCAGTGAACTTTACAGAAGACCAGTCCTTTTCTGAAAGGCCAGTTTGCTGGGGATTAGTTTGGGACACGTTAATCCTAACTCTTAGCTAAGCAAAGGAACCATATTGGTGAACAAAAGTATATATTAATCCTCAAATAGATTAATGTTCAAAAGGGAAGATAGACTTTGTTAAATTATACAAAAATTAAAATTTTAACTTATAAACACTATGAAAGGGAGATATATAGTGCTATGAGGTATATTAATAAAGGTTTGGTGTAGTATATGACATCAGAGAATACATCCTTATATAAGTGAAAATTGAATTAAGATGTGAAGGATGAGTGAGCTAGATTGCTATGAAATGAAATGACGTAATATATAGAAAGTATATATCACATAGTAAGCTCTCAATGTAGTGACTGGTTTTCTTATTGCTATTCTCTTTTAACATCAAGATTGTTTTTGTTGGGAGTTTAAGCTATATAGACTAGGGTGAAGGAGCACAGGAAAATCACTAACAGATACTAATTTAAAAGGGTATACCTTGAGATTGATTACCAAGAGAGCAGAAATGAAGAACACCAAAACGTGAATCAACAAAAAATAAGAAAGGATGAGATCAGATTAGGTCAAACTAATAAGAAAAAATGAGCAGATAAAATCGTAGAATCTGGGAAACAGTTGTGGATTAGCGGGAATGGACGGTGTGCACTGATACCTCCTGTCAAGTCTCAGAGCAAACTTCACAGAGAAAGTCACTCTTTAAAGATGTCAGGGGTTTTTGAATCTGAGACAAACCGGACGTTATCTTTATTCTTAAGGCACTCATAGTTTACTGTGGGCAACATTTTTGCATCATACTACCTAGAGTGCAAAACACATAGAGAGAAATATTAGGAGATAGGCATGGGCAATGTGCCAAGCAAATGAATTAATTCTGATCAGGTGAAGAAGGCTTTCCAGAGGAAATGAATTTTGAGATTTTCGCTGAAACAGGGAAGCTCTTTAGTGTGTGTGTTATCCACTTTAAATAAAGCTAGGCTTATTTGTTTCAATTTGTAGTTAATTTTAGGATTGTCTTCATCTTTGTTGATTTTATTTCCCATCTTTGCCAATTTACATGTACTTTATTCTATTGATAATTGGAAACCATCGAAACTTCTGAAGACAGGAATAATCAGGCTTCACTTGGCTATTGCATCCCCAGCACCTGAAATATGGACTGGAGAGAAAAGTTGGAGGCAGAGGCCCATCCTATACGTATAAGGCTTACTTTTTTTTATATTTAAAATTTGCCCTAGTTGATTAAGAAGCTGGGTGGCTGGGTGGAGGAAAGTGTACTTTCTGACACTGAACAGAAGTTACTCTGCAGAAACAGTCCACTAGATGTCACCAAAAGCTTAAGGATTGTGGCTTTATGTTTCCTTCCAGGCACCTGCCCCCTAGAACTTGAGCTCCAAGGCTTGGGTCTTTACGTCTCGGTAGTACTTATGCCTTCATTGTAGATATGATGAAAATGAAAGTCAACTGAAAATCCTTATCTAATCATATATCGAACATTGTATACAGTTGGAAAGGCCAGAAGAATGTCCAAGTGTATACAAGTATTAAAGTTGGTAGGGAAAGATGGATAATTCAATTAGTGATACTGATTAAATTGGCTAGTCCTTTTTTTTATATTTAAAATTTGCCCTAGTTGATTAAGAAGCTGGGTGGCTGGGTGGAGGAAAGTGTACTTTCTGACACTGAACAGAAGTTACTCTGCAGAAACAGTCCACTAGATGTCACCAAAAGCTTAAGGATTGTGGCTTTATGTTTCCTTCCAGGCACCTGCCCCCTAGAACTTGAGCTCCAAGGCTTGGGTCTTTACGTCTCGGTAGTGCTTATGCCTTCATTGTAGATATGATGAAAATGAAAGTCAACTGAAAATCCTTATCTAATCATATATCGAACATTGTATACAGTTGGAAAGGCCAGAAGTATGTCCAAGTGTATACAAGTATTAAAGTTGGTAGGGAAAGATGGATAATTCAATTAGTGATACTGATTAAATTGGCTAGTTACTTTGGGGGGAAATATATAAGTTCTCATCATTGTACATAAAATTGAGTTCCAGGTGGATTAAGTTTTTTTAAAATAGGATTTAATACAAATTTTTTAAAAAATTGTAGTAAATACATATAACAACTTACCATCTTAACCATTTTTAAGTGAGTTCAGTGGCATTACGTACCTTCCCATTGTTGTGCTACCATTGTCACCATCCATCCATACAACTCTTAATGTTTTTAATGTGAAGAATAAAAACAACAAAAATCTTAGAAGAAGGTATAGGTGTGCTTTTATATAGTCTTGAGTTTGGGAAAATTTTTCTAAGTCCAACAGCAAAGGAGGTATCAAGAATTATGTATTGGTACATTTGATTGCATAAAGATTAAAACTCTGTTTTCATCTAAGTAAGCATTAAAGTTTATGAATTTATCATATATATGAATAAGTTATCATATATTCATCTCCATGTGGTTATAGACTGAGGTCCCTGTTGCCTTGCTGGCTGTCAGCCAGGGGGCTGCTCTCAATTCCTAGGGACCTTTCACAATTCTTTGCCACATGGCCCAGTCACAGGCCTTTATCAACACCAGTAGTTTATTTCTTCAAAGCCAGCAAGAGAGTCTCTTTCCCCAGTCTGCTAATGCAGCCTCTTGTATACCGTACCATACCACACCACACCATGCCAACACAATCACCTTTGTCATATAATGTTACCTAATCAAGGAAGTGCCATCCATGCATGTTTATCACATGGAGGAAACAAGTACTATGAGTTTTAAGAAGATACTAAAGTATTGGATGAGAATAGGAATTTTGTGGAGCTTTGTTAAATAATGTATATATTACAATCTTAATGTATTTTATTTTTTAATAAATTTAAAGCCTAAATTCACATTGGAACTTATCGCTATAAGGTGGCTGTACAGTTAAAAAAAAGAAAAGGTTTATATACTTAGGATAAATAACAATAGTAGTGGATATCACACAATCATTTAGTCTTTTTAAACTAATATTGTTAAAATTCAAAAATGAGAAGTTGAGAGAGGTTAAGATAATTTTGACCTATCTGATCTCTAAATTTCCTTTCTGGTTCTAATTATAGTAATAGAAATAGCTAATACTTTGATTCCTCTGAGCAGGTAATGAGATAATTTACCTCCTTTAGTATTTACAATGACTCTGAAGTAAATGTCATTTTTATTCCCACATTACAAATGAGGAAACTGAGGCCTAGCGAAGGTAAGTAATTTGCCCAAGGTTACAAAAACTGAAATTTGGTAGAGTAATACTTTTATTCTGATTAACTGTCCTCTGGAGCCTGAGGTTTTACTCATTAGGTTATACTGCCTGAAAGTCACTTGTGCCAAGCAAGCCATAGCCAGGTCTCTATTTTATGATATCAATCCAAGTAGCTCAGTTCTCACTCAGAAGTTCTAGAAAAAGATTACTAAATGGGGAGTGTTCTCCCCCTTTTAATAAACATTCACTCATTTTAGAATTATAGAAAAATATTTCATGAGAAGCAGAAACACATTAAAAATCAGTATGTAGATTACTTAACAAAAATAAAGCCATACAATACCTAGTTTCACCCAGTGTGTTAATATCTTATTGTAACTCACACTTCATCACTTATTACTTCCTCCATGGCTGAGACAGCTGGTTAAGGCAAGAGGATATCTGGGGTAGCTGCTGTGGCATTCTTGCTGGCTACTGCCTAATCTTAATTACTTTTATATATATCATTAACTTCTTTACAGTTAGCATCTTATCCCTCAACCATGACAGTTGTTTTGAACTAAGAAATCTCACAATCTTGAATTGGAACTGATACGTATGTTTTTTAAAAAGAATCTAGTGGTCTTTGGTATAAAATCTAGAATCAAGCTCAGCTTTGTCAGACTCTTGGGGCACACTCTCTTCACATTGGCTGCTTTCTAGTGGCAGTTGTCTAGGTGTAATGAGGTAAACCCTTCTCAGTGTTCCATCTCTTAGTTCAATAATGCCCTCACCCAAATGTTCCAACTACCTTACAGGCAGCAACTCATTGACTCTTATCTGGTGTGAGATTGTAAACTAAGAGATCTCCTAATTTCCCCATCACATGATGACACTGTCTGCTCGGATGTCGGTCAGTAATCTTATTTTTTTGGTAACATCAAGACACATGTTAGGATTTTACCTCCAGTCTTGAATTTGTGTCAGGAAACTCAATCATTGCATTTTTGTTTTTATTTGTGTCGTCACATTGAGGCCACCCATAGACAACACATATGGTTAGCCTTCCATTCAGCCTGGGAATTTAATTGTTATGTGCCCTTTTCTTCAGACTTTATTCCATGTTTGGGTGAGATTCTAAACGTGCTACAGTTGATACAATGATGGGTATCCCCACCAAAATCAGAGATCTGGGAAAACAAACCATTTGTAAGGCACTTTTCATTATGAGGAAACGTTCTTAGGAGAGTAATCACTCTGGGCATTTAGACAGTCTAGAAATGCAATTACACCTTTCAGATGCTCAGTGGTTTCCAAGAAAATGTTCAATCCTTTAAGGAGGAGCACAGGGCTTGTGACAGGGAACCACTACGTGCTTTGGGTTGTCCTTAGCTTTGTGTTCACTCATTTAGTAAAGGTTAATTCAGCCCTTAATACTGGCTGAGCATGGTTCTGAAAGGTGGAAATGCAGATATGGGACACTAATTATGATCTTTACCTGTGAGTGTTTATCTCTCAGGTCAGTGGCGAAGAAAAACACAAGCTAGCAATTGCAATCCAACTCTCATATAGGGGTACAGATGAAAACACTTCACACTGGCAGTAGAATATAAGCTTTTGCTTTGGAGTAGAAGGAAGATTGAAGACTACAAATAAGCCTAAAAAGAAGGCTGAAGTGAAGTAATATCTGGATAAAGCTGTTGTGCATTTCCTCTTTTACGTCCAGTGAAATATTTTTGACAGTAGAACTCCAAAAATATAACAGTGAATTGAAAAATTGCTTTTTAGAAGCTTTGGAGAAACACCATTTTTCTGACTTAAGGAAGTCATAAATGTTAGGAACATTTTGATTTACTAAAATTGCAAAGTAAGAAGATTAGTTTACATCAAATGGATTTTATGTTCTCAGTAATAGCACTGCTTTATTTTTAGTATTTTCAGTGGAGTAAACACTCCACATGTAACTAATGTATTTGGATTAACTCCTCTGCGCTTCATTTGTTTTAGGAAGGATTAGCAACAAAGCTAGATTTATGAACCTTGGGGGAGGGGTGTGCTTTGCTGAAATATTGATCTAATTTTATACATGTTTCTAAATAACCGTGTTCATAGGCCCAAAATGATATTCAGAAGAAATGGAATTAACCAAGCCTTAGCTCCTAAAGGGAATAACTGCTGGCTAACCAGAACAATAACTACAATATGAAAAACAGCAGTGGATCAGTGCTCAGTCTAGGGCTAATCCAGTACTGTGGCAACAAGCACTATTCTTGGTCCTATGTGAGGGCCTAATCATTTTAGATGACTGTTTCCTCAGATAGCTTCCTTACACTTATTCGTGGATTAGTAGTTGGCTGAATACTCTAGGTGGACCCTCTGCAGATGTCTGGAGTTTCTCTATTTGTGCAGCCTCTTCTCTCTGGTACTCTGGCCTACAATATGGTAATGGCCTATTTTCTCTCTGGACTCTTGTCTCTGTATCCTCAACTAGTCATGTTGGCCGTGCTCTGCCTGAGTTCCTCCTCCATGCTTTCAATAAAATAGGTATTTTAATTTAGTAATGGCCTATTTTCTCTCTGGACTCTTGTCTCTGTATCCTCAACTAGTCATGTTGGCCGTTCTCTGCCTGAGTTCCTCCTCCATGCTTTCAATAAAATAGGTATTTTAATTTAAAAAAATTATAAAGATAGATTCAAGAACAAGTTGTAGGATATATAAATAGAATAATAACCAGGAAGCAATTTAAAATTTGTAAAAGAATTCTCTAAAAGCTCATTTGTTTTGTTTAGTTTTTAAATGAAGAAATATATAATTCCCATGCTGTATAAATCATTGAAGAATATTTTAAAAGATGAATATTTCATATTCTTTATTTGTCCTCCATGTCTTTAATGTTTTCTCTCATCAGTTTTGTCTGTATTGGATGATATCGAGCCATTTCTTTTGAGGTTTAGTTTTTCTTCAGAATGTATTTACTTCATTATCTCAGTTTTTTTTGTTTTTCCTCATGGCAGATCTCTGGTTTGCTGACTCCATTTTTAAAAATTCAACTATCATGCTTTTCAAATCTTGAAAAATATTTTCTGATCACATATTTGCCTTTTTCATAATTTTTTCATGGCAGATCTCTGGTTTGCTGACTCCATTTTTAAAAATTCAACTATCATGCTTTTCAAACCTTGAAAAATATTTTCTGATCACATATTTGCCTTTTTCATAATTTTTAATCCTAGTTTTATAAATCATAATGTCCCCCCAAATCTTGTTAAGTGTGTGAATTGTAGCTTTTCTGATGAATTTTTCCTTTTATGTCAACAAGATGGTTTACTTGGGGTGGCCAATGGGTGGGACATTGCTTGGATTTGTCAGCTCAGGTTTTTCTTTTTTACTGTGAGTATTTTATAGTCCAATTATCTTTTTTTCTTTTTCATTATGTCTACTGAGGGTTGTCTCTGTTTTATCAGTAGGGAAGCAGGGTGGCTTTTGTCAGAGACTGTATTGCTTCCTTTTAAAATCTTGAAACACTGACAAACGGAGGAGATATTTTAGATTTTCTCAAGTTTTACATTGCCATTTTAGAAATCCAGAAATCCACAAGGAGAATTAAAACTGTAGAGCTAGGAGCAGCGAAAGCAGGAAGCATTGTCTTGATGCTCAAAAGCTACATTTCCGTGTTTATTGTGACAATTCAGGTTGGAGAGCTGTGTGCCCTCCTTCTTCCTCCTTTTCTTCCTCTTCTTCCTGTGTCCTCCTCCTCCTCCTTTCCCTCTTCTTAGTAGTATTTATTTTGTCTTAGTTTCTTTTATTTTTTATGGAAAAACATACCTGCAAGGAAGAGTATAAGATTATTTGTACAGTTTAAAGAAAAATTGTAAAGTGAATACATATATAATCACTAGCCAGATCAATCCAGCACGCAAGAAGTTCCATTACCTCTCCCCAAGTGTGACTCTTCTCCTTCTCCTGGAGGTAACCACTTTCTTGACTTTTATAAAATCGTGTTCTTGCTTTTCTTTATATTTTAGTAACCTAATTATATTCTTAAATAATATGATATTGTTTTGTTGGATTTTATAATTTTATATGAAAGGAATTATACTGCATGTATGCTTTTGTGACTTTTCTACCCATCAGTATTATATTTGTGAGATTTATCCAGATTTTTGAATGAAGCTGTAGTTTGTTAATTTTCCTTGCTGCGTAGTATCCCATTGTATGGGTGTACCATAATTTATTCTCCCAGTTTGTGATTGTACATATCAGCATTATTTTCAGTTTGGAACTCTCAATATCCTTGGACCTCTCTTTCTAGAGTTGTTACTAAATAATGCCAAACTGCTTTCCAAATGTGATAGCTTCACTACATAGTTCACTCAGCTACATTTGTGAATTCCTGTTGTTTCACCTCCTCTCCACCCTTGATATCACCACACATTCACTTACTGATCCATTTGGTGGGTATTCAGCTCAGTGCCCAAGCAATTCCCTAGGTATATGAGGTAGGGGAGGCAGTTTTATGTCTGCTTTTGCTCTTATGCTGAGAGTAGAGCTCTTTGGAGTCCCACCTATATGGAGGGAGGGTCTCCTTTTCAAATCCTCACCTGGATTTACCCTGAATTTGATCTTCTATTTCCCAAGCCACAGCAAGCCTTGAAAACTACTGTTAAAATTCAGAGGATTTGGGAGTTCCAGTCAAGATGGTGAAATAGATGGTCCCCTGCATAACTCTCTCCCAGAAATCAACCAATTTACAACTATAAAAATGTAAGATCAGCCAAGCTGGGGCCACTAGAGCTCGAGGGAAGAGGAAGAGAGACCTACGGAGTGTATGAAGGTGGGAGAATCCATGATGAGAGAAAGAAAAAACTGCTCTGACCATTTCATGCTGCAGCCACTTTAAGGCCTGAACTGCTGAGCACGTGGAGCAAAAGCCAAAGCTGTGCCCTTTGGATGGAGTTGCTTGGAGGCAGTAGGGGAGAAGAGGGCCTTGGTGGCCCCCAGGTTCCTGTGGTCTCACATAGGAGTGAGGAGCCACAACAACTGAAAAAAATGGAGCCACTCAGAGGCTGGTGAGTCATTGCAAGGGACTGGTGCACAGCCTGTCCCACAGGAAGTGTTTGCAGCATGGGCCATGGGAGAGATGGGCCCACTGGGGGAACACTGGGGCACAGCAAGGACAGCTGATCTGCACCCCAATCAGCATATGACCACTTAGATGAGACTGGTCAGGAATATAGGATTGCATGGGGTGCAGTTTGATGAAAAGACTCGGGCCCAGATCAGAGTTACTACACAACCCAGATGCACCAAGTCTCTGGAGAACCTATAAAGTCAACCATTATAACCTGAGCTGCACAAAACGTCTTCCCTAGGGAAGCAGCAGCAAAGCAGCAATTTAGCTCAACCATGCAGCTCAAGTACTGGTTCCCACAGGAAGTTCCCCCACTTTAGAAGTAAGCAAAGGACAAAAAAATTAGTTCCAGCTCAGAAACACTGCCAGCACCTCAGGTCTGCCCGGGGATGTGAGGTCTGGAGCTGGGGACCAGAGCCCTCTCCCACAACCAGGCACACCACCAGTGCCTTGGGGCCTGCCCAGGGAGCTAAGGGATGGAGCTGGGGACCAGGCCTCCCTCCCATCAACAAGGCACACCATGCCAGCACCTCGGAGCCCACCTGGGGACCTGAGGCATGGACCTGGGGACCAGACCGCCCTCCCACAACCAGGCACACTGCACCAGTGTCTTGGGGCCCAAGGCATGGATCTGGGGACTAGACCCCCTCCCACAACAAGGCACACCCTGCCAGTATCTCGGGGCCCACCCACAGACCCAAGGTATGGAGTTGTGGACTAGACCCCTCTCCCCTCAACCAGGCACACTATGCCAGTGCCTTGGGGCCTGCCTGGGGACCTGAATGATGGAGCCAGGGACCAGACTCACCCCACAATCAGGCACACTGCCAGCACCATGGAGCATGCCAAAAACATCACCTCCATGTGGGTGGCCCACCATAGCCACCACAATAACCATGGCTGCCCCGAAAGTGGCTAGATGCCACAACCACCACGCAGATGGTCTGGCAGCCACTGGAGTACATTGACACAAGGAGAGTCACCAGCAGAGATAAAGGAAAGAAGAGGATGTCTCTCTCCACAAAGCCCATTCCAGAGTGACAGAAGAAGTGTCTGCTCTATGATAATATTGGACCTGATCACACCTCTCAGCATTGGACAGGTCATCTAGGCAAGAAATCAACAGAGTAACCATTGTTCTTTCAGAAGGAGAGAGGAAATCTAGGGTAACTAGACTGGGTAGAGGAGAGGGTGAGGGGGATGGGGTGAGATTGGATATGGGGCATAAAGAATAAGTATGATTTGTAACAATATATATGCTAGTAATAGCGATTTGATCAACATATCTCAATGTTGGACCCCCAAAATATGTATAATCGATTTTGATTCAATGAAAAAAAAATTCAGAGGACTTGGCAAATGCTCTCCCAGCAAAAGTTCCTTCACTTACATATTGGCCTGATAATTCTTACTGTTTTGGCAGACCTTTTATGCATTTACAAAGATTTGTTTTCATTACATATTTTGCCAAAAATTTTTAGTATTTTTTAAAATGTCTCCAGAGCAGATTGGGTTGGTGCAAATATTCTTAAGCCTACACTTTTTGGACAATATCATTTCCCTTTAAGTTCCAGTAGGATTTAAATAGGTCTTTCTTTACTGCAAATGCTCTAATAAACTTTAAGTAGAAAAATACTGAAAGCTATATGAGGATCTTAAGAAAATTTCATATGCCATTTTTAAAGGTAGACTGAATTAACATTTTGGAGGTTGAAATTGTTTTCAACTTAACATAAAAATAAAATTGAATTTGAACAAAAATTCTAGCAGAGTTTTTGAGGAACTCAATAATCCATATGATTTTTATATATTAATACCTTCTCAATTTTAGATGTTGCACATATCTTCCTCCAGATAATGATTCATCTGTTTCCTTTGTTTGTGGCAACCTTCACTAACAAAATTTTTAATTTTGATGTAGTCAAAGTCATCAATGCTTTTTTGTCTGAATAAAAAAATATTTTTCCACCTCAAAGGTACAAAGGTATTCTCCTACATTTTCTTTTATTAGAAAATAAAATATAGGGCCGGCCCGGTGGCGCACTGGATAGTGCGCCGCTTGGGAAGCGCGGCGGCCCTCCCGCCCGAGGGTTCGGATCCCACATACAGACCGGTTCCCGCTCACTGGCTGAGCAAGGCGCGGGGGCAGCGCCGAGGGTTGTGATCCCGTTGCCGGTCCCGGTCCGGTGCGGGGGCGACACTGAGGGTTGCGATCCGTTGCCGGACACGGAAAAAAGACAAAAAAAAAAAAAGAAAAGAAAAGAAAATATATATGAGATAGTAAGGAAAATAAATATGAGATAATAAAGATCCACAACTAGCTAAGGTATGTTTTAAGAAGAGCAGAAGAGAAAGCTTACCCTAGCAGATTTACGACTTATTATGTAGTCAAGTAAGAAGAGAATGGCAAAAGAACAATGGAACAGAGTAGAAAGCCCAGAAACAGGTACAGATTTGTGTGTATGTGACTTCATATTTATGTTATCTTCATATGTAGTACAGGTAGCAGAGGGGGAAAGAATTGTTCAGTGGATGTTGTTGGGAAAACTGGTTCACTCTATTGAGAAAAATAGAACTATATTACTACCTTATATCATAAACCAAGGTAAATTTAAGACTGAATGAATTGAAGACTGACATGTAAACAGTTAAATTATAAAGTTAATAGACAAGGGATTAAAATTTATTATATATGTAGAATTCAATATAAATCGATCTAAATAGAAAAATAGGCAAAGGAGAACATTTTACAGAAGGGGAACACTGAATGGATAATGTACATGATGAGATGCTTGATTTCACTTGTAAATAAGGAAAATTAAGACCATGAAATACTACCTCATGCTAATCAGACTAACAAAAATTAGAAGGTTGAATGTGGTAAAAGGGGAACCTTTATCCTACAGTGGTGTGAGTATTAAATAGTACAGTCATTCTGGAGAGAAATCTGGCAGCATTTGGGGGAATTAAAAAGGCTTATACCCTGTGATCCAACAATTCTGATCTTGGGAATAAACTAGAGACCCTCGCATGGGTCTAATAAGGAGAAATGTACAAGAACAAACATTGCTTCATTTTGCAGGGGATGAAATTGTAAGCACATTGTCATACTTTGAATCTAGTCATTGTCTTCAAATGTAGTCTGTCCATTGTCTCAATTCCTACCTCTTCCTCTCAGACAACAATATACCACCTTACACTTCTTCCTTTTAGGCTCCAATGATTCTCCATCCTTACCGCAACCAGAAATCCATTTGAACCTACCATTTTTCATAAAACCTTATTTCCTTCATGTCTTCCTTTTCTTCCTACCCGGCTTAGATTCCAGGGTCCAACACTTACTCACCCCCTTAACTCCCTTGTCCCTCTCTTGCTCCAGCATTTTCACCTGGCAAATCCCCAATCCTGTTAGATCTAACTCCACACTCTACAACTTCACTAAGGAACCTGAATATGGATAGAAAAACCTCAAAACTGTCCTGGGTGACATCACTTTAAATTTATGGTCATATATCTCAAGTAGATTCTTGGTGCTGCCAGCAAACAATGTATCACCAATATTCATCCTCCTACTCAGAATCAACAAATGTCTTCTACACAGAGAAACCTGGATAATTAAAACAGTGCTAATTGAAAAAATAAAGAGAGTAAGATCTAGAATAAAATATTCTTTAAATAAATTTAAAACACATATTGAAAAACAACACCAAAGTATATATAAGATAGTTCTATTTCTCATGAGTACATACACGTTCAAGAAATTATGCAATAAATATAACTGGGTGCCCATGAGGGAAAATGGAATAGAATAGTGGATAGGAAATTAAGAGAAAAAAGTAGTAGAATAAACTACAACAAGAAAAGTAACTTGCACAAACTGATAATAACCTCTGGAGAATGATCAACTCAATTCCTTGCACCTGGGATTTATTTTTTTATTAAAAAAAAGAAACAGGCAAACAAATAATCAATCCAAAGAGATCAAAGGCAGCTAGTCTGCTGTGACACTTAGGAATAAAGTTCTCTTCGTCCTAGTATGTAAGGATTCTCCAGCATGAATTCCAGCCTCCTGCCTGTTCACTCTCAAGTAGATATCTTAGGTTCTGATGTCAATAGGAACCAGATGGGTCACACATATACACATGTGTAAAAAGGACTGAGCAGAAGAGCCACAAACTCTGGGCAAATGGGCATTTGTAAATGTACACCTAGTATTGCTAGACAGTATGTTTTTTCCAAAGAAGCCAGAAATATAATTTTAGGTGAAATCTCCCAATTTTAGATTATTTACAATCTATAAAGTTTAAATCACTATGTGAGTCCTGATTAGGCTCATGGGCCAATGATTTGATATATCTGAACAAATGTGAAACCTGACAGTTGCTAAATTTCCCCACACATACACAGAGCAGATAGTTAGACTTACTCCCTTATACTTAAATATAAATGGGCAACTGTGGATCATCAGACATTTAAGGAATGCCTGCAGCATAACTAAGGTACACACACTGAAAAACTGATCCCGTGAGAAACAGACATAATTCTGGAAAGAGAAGACAAGTTTAACTATTAACTATCAAACACAGTAATCTGCTTTTCAAGTCTAATAACTATTTCCCAGTCCTAATACTGAGTTTTAGGAGGTCAGAAATTAGTGTCCTTATTGGTCTGATGAGCATATGGGAAATTAGATATTTGTTCTAGAATATAGTTCACACTACAAAATCCTTTTGTGTTAATGGATTGGTCACTTCTGACTCTTTCTGCATACTGTCTGCAGAATAAGATAAATGTCTCCACGCCACACAGAATAAGTGACTGACTAAATGATGAGAAATTTAATTCTTGTGAGAAACACCCTGACTCTTTCTGCATACTGTCTGCAGAATAAGATAAATGTCTCCACGCCACACAGAATAAGATGAATGTGACTGACTAAATGATGAGAAATTTAATTCTTGTGAGAAACACTGTCGTGTTGGTGCTGTGCATTGTTCTTGAAGAGACACATCAGGCTGTGCAGGCCAAAGACAGGATTTGATGACAGGATACTTTCTTTGTTGCTTTTGCATTATGTTATCCTAGGATATTTTTAGAACTATGTAACAAGAAAGTGTCAATTCTTTCCTATCCTTTTTCTTTTTTTCTAGAGTAATAAAACGGAATAAAGCCAAGAGAAAATATTTTATTATAATTGGTTATATACTTTAAAGTAAAATTTAGAATAAATCACAGGCTTCCTTAGTTTGAGATATGGTCTTACTGTATTCTAATATTGGTGGATTCTGAAGTTTTAATGGAAAAGTTGAATAGAAGAATTTGCTTGGAAATCTTGGCAATTTATTCCTTATGTAAAATTTTGTGCCTTTAATGATTCTTTTAGTGACTAAGGTACACATTTCTCCATTCGAAACTATTTGCCACTTACTATAGAGTTCTTGCTTTCTTATTTAATGAAAATATATTGAGCAACTACCATAGCATAAGGCCCAGGGCTGGGTAGGGGAGGGATACAAAGATAAATCAGATGTAGATTCTACACTCAAAATGCTCATGTTCACCATGCCAAAAACTGCTGGTCATTTGCAATAGATCCAAAAAGAGTACAGCCTTTTCAATAAATGGTTCTGGGAAAATTGGACATCCATATGCAGAAGAATGAAACTGGACCTGTACCTCTCACCAAATACTAAAATCAACTCAAAATGGATTAAAGACCTAAATATAAGACCTGAAACCGTAAAACACTAAAAGAAAACATAGGGGAAACACTCTAGGAAGTAGGACTGGGCAAAGACTTAAGAATAAGAGCCCCAAAGCACAAGCAACAAAAGAAAAAAATAAATGGGATTATAACAAACTAAAATGCTTCTGCACAGCAAAGGAAAAAATGAGCAGAAAGACAATATACGAAATGGGAGAAAATATTTGCAAACTATATATCTGACAAGGGATCGATATCCAGAATATATAAGGAACTCAAACAACTACGCAGTAAAAACAACAACAAATAATGCAATTAAAAAATGGACAAAGGAGATGAACAGACATTTTTTAAAGGAAGACATATAAATGGCCAATAAGTACATGAAAAAATGTTCTACATCACTAATCATCAGAGAAATGCAAGTCAAAATCACATTGAGATATCATCTCACCCCAGTGTGGAGGTTTCTCAAACAACTACAGATAGAACTGCTATACAATCCAGCAATCCCACTACTGGGTATATATCCAAAGGAATGGAAATCATCATGTCAA
>NW_007729827.1:51145-58021 GCF_000696425.1 Galeopterus variegatus | reverse complement strand
CCACTACTGGGTATATATCCAAAGGAATGGAAATCATCATGTCAAAGGGACATCTGCACTCCCATGTTTACCACAGCCATACTGTGGAAACAACCTAAATGTCCATCAATGGATGACTGAATAAGGAAAATGTGGTATATATACAAAATGGAATACTACTCAGCCATAAAAGTAATGAAATTCTGCCATTTGCAGCAACATGAATGAGCCTGGAGAAAATTATGTTAAGTGAAGTTAGCCAGACATAGAAAGAGAAATACCGCATGTTGTCACTCATAACTGGATGCTAAGAAAAAAAGACAGAAGGAAGGAAAGAAAATACCATACTTTCAAAAGGAGAGAAAAAAACCTAAAGATTCTAGAGATGGGGGGGGAGGGAGGGAAGTTGGGGGATTATTGCTTGGGTAAGGGGCATAAAGAATAATTACAATTTGTAGTAATGAATATGCTAGTAAAAATAGTGAAAAACAAAAATCAAAAAGAATACTGTATTATACTTTGCCTGAAATAGAATAATGTAATGGTTAAAGATTGTAAGATCTAGAGTCAGATTGCCTGAGTTCAAATCTGCTGTGCAATTTAATAGCTGTGTGACCTTGAATAAGTTACTGAACCTTTCTGTCTCTCTGTTTTCTTATCTGTAAAGCTGCAGTAAAAAAAATGGTACAAACATAGATTGGTATGAAGATTTAATGCAATACTACTTGTAAAGGGTGGGAAGATTGCTTCTGGATTCTGACATTATATGGAAATTTGGGAATTTAATTCTTATAATAACCCTTTGAAGTAGATTTTATTATGCCTATTTGGTGATAAGAAAACCAGGGTTTAAAAAGACTGAATATCTTTTTAAAGAATCCATAGGTAATACCAGAGCAAGAACTAAACACTTATTCAATTTTCACGCTGTAAACAGGGTTATAGAATTTTCTGAGGAAGCACGTTTTCAAATGTTCTGTGTCATTACAATATTGTGTCCCAATTTTGGGTCTGTAAACTATAATCTCCATAATCTGCACTGCCTCCTGTTTAATGCAAATGGAAACTGAAAAAGAGTGGGCATAGCTATACTTATATCAGATAAAATAGACTTAAAGCCAAGGAAAGTAAAAAAAAGATAAGTAAGGTCATTATATAATAATAAAGGGATCAGTTCAACAAGAGGATACAACAATTCTAAATATAAACACACCCAACTCTGGAGCACCCATTTATATAAAGCAACTACTATTAGATCTAACAGGAGAAGTAGACTCCAACATAGTAATAGTTGAGGACTTTAACACCCCACTTTCAGCAAAGGATAGATCATCCAGGCAAAATTAACCAAGAAACATCAGAATTAATCTCTACTCTGGGTCAGTTGGACCTAACGGACATGTATAGAACATTTCATCCAACAGATGCACAATACACATTCTTCTCAGCAGCCCATGGAATATTCTCTACGGTAGACCAAACATTAGGTCACAAAACAAGTCTCAGCAAATTTTAAAAAACTGAAATCATATGAACTACCTGTCTGACCACAATAGAATAAAACTAGAAATCAACAACAAAAGGGACACTAAAAACCATACAAATACATGGCAATAAAACAACATGCTCCTAAACAGCAAAAGGGTCAAAGAAGAAATAAAAAAGGAAATTTAAAAATTCCTGGAACAAATGAAAATGAAAACACAACATACCAGAATCTATGGGATACAGCAAAAGAAGTTCTAAGAGGGAAGTTTATAGCAATAAATGCCTATATCAAAAAACAAGAAAGACTTAAAATAAACAACCTAACATTATTCCTTAAGGAACCAGAAAAACAAGAACAAACCAAAACCAAAACCGGTAGAAGGAGAGAAATAACAAAGATCAGAGCAGAAACAAATGAATTAGATATTTAAAAGACAATACAAAAGGTTGATGAAACAAAGAGTTGGTTTTTCAAAAGATAAACAAAATTGATAAAACTTTAGCTAGACTAATGAAGAAAAAAAGAGAGAAGGCAAATAAAATCAGAAATGAAAAAGGAGACAGTACAACTGGTACCACAGAAATATAAAACTGGGAAATGTGGAAGAAATGGATAAATTCCTGGCCACATACAACTTACCAAGGTTGAATCATTGAAGAACTAGAAAATCTAAACAGACCAATAATGAATAATGGTATTAAAGCAGTAATAAAAAGTCTCCCAACAAAGAAAACCCCAGGACTGGATGGCTTTACTGCCCTATTCTACCAAATATTTAAAGAACTAATACCAATTCTTTTCACACTCTTCCAAAAAATTGAAGAGGAGGGAATATTTCCAAACTCATTCTATGAGGCCAACATTAATCTCATACCAAAACTGAAAAAAGATACAACAACAACAAAAAAGAAAATTGCAGACTAATAGCCCTAATGAGCACTTCAAGGATAATATAAGATCCTCAATACATACTAGCAAACAGAATCCAACAGCACATTAAAAAGATTATTCACCATGATCAAGTTGGATTCATCCTGGGGATGCAAGGATGGTTCAACATATGCAAATTAATAAATGTGATTTGATAAAAGCCAACATCACTCTATGATTAAAAACACTCAACAAACTAGGTATAGAAGGAATGTAGCTCAACATAATAAAGGCCATGTACAACAAACCCACAGCTAACATTATACTGACTGCACAAAAATTGGAGGCGTTTCCTCTAAGATCTGGAACAAGACAAGGATGTCCACTTTCCCCACTCTTATTCAGCATAGTACTGGAAGTTCTAGTCAGTACAATAAGGCAAGATAAAGCCATAAAGGGTATCCAAATCGGAAAGGAAGATGTCAAACTATCCCTATGTGCAGATGACATGATCATATACACAGAAAACCCTAAAGACTTCACCAAAAGATTATAGAACTAGTAAATGAATTCAGTACAGTGTCAGAATATAAAACCAATACACAAAAATCAATGGCCTTCCTATATGATAGGAATGAAATAGCCAAAGAAGAAATCAAGAAAGTAATCACATTATAGCTACTAAAAAAATGAAATACCTAGGAGTAAATTAAACCAAGGAGGTTAAAAACTTCTACAATGAAAATTATAAAACATTGGTGAAAAAAAATTGAAGAGAACATAAATAAATGGAAAGATATCCTATGTTCATGGGTTGGAAGAATTAGCATCATCAAAATGTCCATGTTACCCAAAGCAATCTACACACTCAATGCAATCCCTATCAAAATACCAATGACATTCTTCACAGAAATAGAAAAGGTGATATTAAAATTTGCATGGGACCATAAAAGACCCTGTATAGCTAAAGCAATCTGGAACAAAAAGAATAAAGTTGGAGGCATCACACCTCCTGACTTCAAAATATACTGTAAAGTTAAAGCAACCAAAATAGCATAGTACTGGCATAAAAATAGACAAAACAACGGAGCAGAATAGAGATCCCAGAAACAAGCTCATGCTCTAATTTTTAACAAAGGTGCCAAGGATATACAGTGGGGAAAGGACAGCTTCTTCAACAAAATGTGCTGGGAATACTGGATATCCTCATGCAAAAGATTGAAACTAGACCACTGTCTCTCATCATACACAAAAATCAACTCAAAATGGATTAAAGACCTAAATTTATGACCTGAAACTATGAAACTAGTCAAAGAAAACATAGGGGAAACACTACACATAATGGGAGTGAGCAGCGCTTTTTTGATTGAGACTACAAAGGCACAGGCAGCTAAAGAAAAAATAGACAAATGGGACCACATCAGACTGAAAGGCTTCTGCACAGCAAGGGACACTATCAACAAAATGAAGAGACACCCTATAGAGTGGGAGAAAGTGTTTGCAAACTACACATCAGACAAGGGGCTAATATCCAGAATATATAAGGAATGCAAACACTCAACAGCAATAAAACAAATAACCTAAATATAAAATGGGCAAAGGACCCGAACAGACATTTCTCAAAAGAAGACATACAAATGGCCAACAAGCACATGAAAAAATGCTCAAAATCACTAATCATCAGGAAAATGTAGATTAAAACTACAATGAGATGTCATCTCACCACAGTTAGAGTGGCTGTTATCAACAAGACAGAAAATAACAAATGCTGGCGAGGGTGTGGAAAGAAGGGAACCCTCATACATCATCGGTGGGAATGTAAACTGGTACAGCCATTGTGGAAAACAGTATGGAGTTTTCTCAGAGAATAAAAAGTACTGGATATATGCCTGAAGGAAATGACATCAGCATATCAAAAAGACACTTGCACTGCCATGGTCATCACAATGCTATTCACAATAGTCAAGAGATGGAATCCACCTAAATGCCCAACAATGGACGAATGGATAAAAACACCGTAGTATATACACACAAAGGAATACTATTCAGCTATAAAGAGAAATGATGTACTATCATTTGCAGCAATATGGATGGAACTGGAAACCATCCTGTAAACTGAAGTAAGTCAGGCACAGAAAGACAAATACTGCATGATATCACTCATATGTAGAAGCTAAAAAAAAAAAAAGAAAAAGAAAAGAGTGGTTTTCATAGATGTACAGAGTAGAATAATGGTTTCCAGAGGCTGGGAGGGGAGAGGGATGGGGTGTAGAAGAGGTGGGCTAACAGGTACAAAAGTATGCTATCTACCCTAACTGAATCATTGTGCAGCACATGCATGTATTGAAAGAACACACTGTGCCCAACAAAAATGTACAAGTAAATGTTAAAATTCAAAAAAAATGGGAAAATAAAAAAGAACAAAACAAAACAAAAATAAATGATAAGTTGAACTGTTAACAGGAGAAGAATTGTGGTTACTACAGGCAAGAAAGGGGGGGAGGGATATAGTGAGAGGCTGATTAATGGACACAAGATTATAGCTAGACAGGAAAAGTAAGTCCTACTGGTGTACAGTCAACTCAGGAATCTATAATGAACAATGATTTACTGCATGTTACTAAACGACTAGAAGAGAGGTGATCAAATGTGCACATCATCAGAAAGAAATGATTAAGTTTTTGAATAATGAATATAGACATTACCCTGAATCGATCATCACACATTGTATACACATATTGAAATGTAACTCTGTACCCCATAAATATCTACAACAATGTTTCAATAAAATATTGTAAAGAAAAGAGTTGCAGAATGAGAAAATTATTTTTAAAAATTGAAAGGGTGAAAGAATGAATAGAGTGATACTAGATTGGAATTGAAGATATCAATATGATGAACTCATTGATTTTAGGATATATATATGAGAGCGAGCGAGAGAGAGAGAGAGAGAGAGAGGAGAGAGAGAGAGACGGATATAGCTCTGTGTGTGCCTGTTTGTCTAGATAGATATGTGTGTGTGTATACACATATTCTACGTTTTCTAGCTCTGTCTGCTGATAGAGACTAAAGGCAATGAAGTCCCAATAGCAAGCAGCACATCTAGTGCCCAGATCTTGGTTTCTAAATATCTTTTTCCAATAAGGGAAACCAGGACTTCTTAGAGAAATGTTTGATTCCAGAGTTGGGGCAAGGAAAGTACGAGATGAGCTCAGAATACATTGATTTATCATAAAGCAAGCAAGTGATAAAAAATTATGGGGACTTGTCAAATGGACATAATATCCAGCTTGAAAGACAATTGGGACAGTTTGAGCGTCAAAATAAATAATGACATTAATGGATTATAACATGTTGATTAAAATAAGGATCAGTGAATCCGTAGTGAGATAAGTGAATAAAGAAATAAATATGGGAGAAGGAAAAGCTCTTCCTTTATAGTACAATACCAATCAGAAAATGTACAAGGAATGATAGAAAGTTAGGAAGCCATCATTATCAAACATCGTAGTAATTATTTAGGCAAGAATCATCAATAGAATATAAAACTATAAAACTAATAGGTAAAAGAATGATGAGGATTAGGATATTAATATTTATCCCAAAGGCTCTCTCCACAAGATTAATTAATTAATTAATTACAAAGGTCAGACTATAAACTCATAGTGAATCGATCTGGCAGTCACCACCTTAACCCAGTGATAAAAGTTAACATTACCCAGACTGGTAGAAATCAGCACTGTGTTCTTCTTCATGTAGTCCCTTGAGAAGAACATATCATCACTTCTATGGCGTTCCTGCCAAAATGCATAACCTGAATCTAATACTGAGCAAGTATGAGTAAAACCAAATTAAGGAGAATTCTACAAAACAACTAGCTGTACTCTTCAAAAATGTCAAGATCATAAACAAGGAAATACTGAGGAACTGTTTCAGAATGAAAAAAAAAAAAAGACAGTGAAATGAAACATGATCTCAGATGGAACACGAACCAGAAGATCCTGTACTTTCCTTTGCTATGAAGTATATTACTGGGACCATTTGTGAAATTTGAATGGGGTTTGTGAATTGCATGATGTCAATGTTAAATTTTCTCAATTTTGAGCTTATGTAGGACAGTGTCCTTTAGGAAATAGAAGTAATGGACTAACTTATTCTGAACTGGTTTGGAAAAGTGTGTGTGTGTGTGGAGAGAGAGAGAGAATGATAAAGAAATTGTGCCAAATTTTAACAATTAGGAAGCCTGGGTGAAGGCATATTGGAGCTCTTTTTACTGTTCTTGCAACCTTTCTGCAACTTTAAAATTATTATAAAATAAAAAGTTATTTTAAGAAATAAAATCTGTATTTCTCTGCTACCTTTTTAACTTCTATTTTCTTTCCAGGCTTCAACTACCTTCTTTTTGGGGGTGGGTGGGTGGGATGCATTTCCATTTATTTGTCTTTAATTTCTTTCAGCATTTATTTTTTATTTTTTAATTTATTTTAAATTTTATTTTATTTTGTCAATATACAATGTGGTTGATTATTGTGGCCCAT
>NW_007729827.1:46531-50172 GCF_000696425.1 Galeopterus variegatus | reverse complement strand
TTTCTTTAAGAAGTTTTATTGTTTCAGGATGTATATTTAATTCTTTAATCCATTTTGAGTTTAGTATATGGTGAGAGGTATGGGTCTAGTTTCGTTCTCCTGCATATCAATATCCAGTTATCCCAGCACCATTTGCTGAAGAGGCAGTCTCTTCCCCAGTGTATAGGCTTGGTGCCTTTGTCAAAGATCAGATGGCTGTAGGTGTGTGGGTTGATTTCTGGATTGTCTATTCTATTCCATTGATCAGTGTGTCTGTTTTTATGCCAGTACAAAAATCAGTAGCCTTTCTATTCTCCAATAGTGAACATGCAGAAAGGGAAATCAAGAAATCTTACCCATTTATAATAGCCACCAAAAAAATAAAATACTTAGGAATAGAGTTAACCAAGGATGTGAAAAATCTCTATAATGAGAACTACAAACCACTGCTGAGAGAAATTAAAGAGGACACAAGAAGATGGAAAGATATCCCATGCTCTTGGATTGGGCGAATCAACATTGTGAAAATGTCCATACTACCCAAAGTGATATACAAATTCAATACAATCCCCATAAAAATTCCAATGACATTTTTCTCAGAAATTGAAAGAACTATCCAGACATTTGTATGGAATAACAAAAGACCACACATAGCCAAAGCAATTCTGAGCAAAAAAATAAAGCGGGAGGCATAACACTACCTGACTTTAAACTATACTACAGAGATGTAATAATCGACTACCTTCTAATAATCACAAAAGGCACGTGGAAGCAAACTTATAAAATATAAAGTAAATTCATTAATTGAAGTAGTAAAACATGATGGGTAAGCTTCTGGGATCTTGAATCAAACTGAATTCAAAATCCCATCCCATGTATGGTTTTAAAGCAAATAACTTAACCTCTCTATGTCTGTTTCCCCATCTGTAAAATGGGAATGATATAAATACTCACTTCATGACTATTTGGGGTAGATTAAGTCATTTAACACATTTAAAGTACATAGCACAGTGCCCAGCATGTGGCAAATAATTAATGTATATTCAAATTTTTCCAAAAGACTTACTGAGAGAGATTACTGCTAAAGAAAGTTGTTTTGTGTAACATTTTGTTGACTGGAATCTTTGTACAGCCCTGGGTGGCTGACAATCCTAAAGATCCTCCCACACCCACACAATATTGTATTAATCTAATATCTCCAAGCCATGAAAATGCAAGATGTTTGGTATGTCTCATGTGAGCATCCTGTCATGTGAGGATTTTGATTAATTATAATAATGAGTGGGTTTTTTATTGACATAACTTAGAAAACACTGCCACAACTGCCCGGAATTATCAAATAATAGGAGGATGGAAGGAAGGATACGGCAGCTACATTTACTGAAATTCAGAAGAACAGAACAGACCCTGGGTACTGCAGGCAGTGCCTGACAATGTTTCCATGAACTATTTAAAAACTCATTTTAAGAAGAATTGGATTTTATCAGGTCAGTTGGTGAAGCAGAAAAACTCAGCTTGCCTGTGATGCTTCTGGAATACAAGAAATGTATATGTCTAGAGCATAGAGGAGCAGTGTAGGAAAAGAGATATAAGAGAACAACTTGGATGAGGCAAAAAGTCGATTAAAATCTCATGCTTCCAGCTCTTAGTCCAATATAAAGTCCTGCCCATGTAATGCTCAACAATAGATTGTCTTTGAAGGATATATAAAAAAATATATATTTTGGCCGGCCCAGTGGCGCACTGCTTGAGTGCGGCGCTTGGGAGCGTGGTGGCGCTCCCGCTGAGGGTTCGCATCCCATATAGAGACCGGTCCGCTCACTGGCTGAGCGTGGTGCGGGCGCGACACCGAGGGTTGCGATCCCGTTACCGGTCACGAAAAAAGAAAAAAAATATATATATATATATATATATATAAATATATATATATATATATTTTTTTAAGACTGCTTCTCTACTTTATTTTTTGAATTTATTTTTTGAATTGATACATCATTGATTATACATATTTTCGGGGTACAGAGTTACCTATCAGTATTTGTGTACAGTATGTGATGAACAAATCAATATATCAGTATTTGTGTACAGTATGTGATGAACAAATCAATATTATTAGCATGTTCATCTTTACAGATTGTAATTATTCTTTGGGCCCCTTATGCAGATACTCCCTAGCCCCCCTCCTCATCCCCCTTTCCCACCTCTAGTAACTATAAGTCTAAAAGTTCAGTGTTTTATTGTGGTCTTTCTTTCTTTCTTTCTTTCTTAGCTCCTATTTATGAGTGAGGACATGCGGTATTTTTCCCTTTGTGTCTGGTTCATTTCACTTAACATAATTTTCTCCAAGTTCATCCATGTTGGTGTAAACAGAATTTCATTCTTTTTTAAGGCTGAGTAGTATTCCATTGTGGAAATATACCACATTTTCCTTATCCAGTCATCTGTTGATGGACAGTTAGATTGGTTCCACATCTTGGCTGTTGTAAATAGAGCTGTGATGAATGTGGGAGTGCAGGTGTCCCTTCAACATGATGATTTCCATTCCTTTGGGTTTATACCCAGAAGACGGATTGCTGGATCATATGGAATTTCTATCTGCAGTTGTTTGAGAAACCTCCATACTGTTTTTCATAATGGCTGCACTAATTTACAGTCCCACCAACAGTGTGAATCTTGACTTTGTCACCTGATAACCAACTGTGTGATCTTGGCTAAATTATATAACCTCTCTGAGCCTTAAATACCTCAAATAAAAGTTTCTACTCATCTTTGAAGATTAAGTTAATATTCTACTTTTTCTGTTTTTTGATTTCTTAACTTTTTATTTTGAGATCATTGTAAACACACATGCAGTTGTAAGAAGTAATACAGACAGATCCAGCGTAGAGAAGCTTTTCTCGTTTTAATCAGTTTAGTGTACACTCTCCTTAACCTCTGGCAAGCATTAATCTGTTCTTGTATTAGTCCATTTCTGTTACTTATAACTAAGTACATGGAAATGGATAATTTATTAAGAAAATGAAATATATTACTTACAGTTTCTGAGGCTGGGAAGTCCAAAGTCCAAGGAACACAACTGGTGGTGGGGACAGTGATGGCAGAGTGTCACATTGTGAAAATAGTGGAGCAGAGAGAGAGAGAGAGAGAGAGAGAGAGAGAGACTAAGCTCCTCATTCACTCTCTTTTTAAAGCCTTCCAAATCCCACACATGACCACTATTTTTAGTCCATTCATTATGCATGGTCCTGCAATCCAATCACCTCTTCAAGGCCCGACCTTTCAGTTACCATAATAGGATTTCCCACCCTCAACAGTTAAAATGGGGATTTAAGCTTCAATGAGGTTGGAGGGACATCCAGTCTGCAGCAGTTCTCCATTTCTATAATTTTGTATTTTTAAGAGTGTTATAAAAATGGAATTATACACTATGTAACTGTTTGGGATTTTTTTTTTTTTTTTGTCTTTTGTCTTTTTCCGTGTCCGGCAACGGACCGCAACCCTCAGTGTTGTCCCCGTACCGGACCGGGGACCGGCAACGGGATTGCAACCCTCGGCGTTGCCCCCGCGCCTCGCTCAGCCAGTGAGCAGGAACCAGTCCGTAATGTGGGATCCGAACCCTCGGGCGGGAGCGCCGCTGCGCTTCCCAAGCGGCGCACTTATCC
>NW_007729827.1:44446-46462 GCF_000696425.1 Galeopterus variegatus | reverse complement strand
TTTTTTTTTTTTTTTTTTTTTTTTTTTTGGCCTTAATGGACTGGATGGAATTGTTAACACTATGTTTAATAAGAGTGATAAATGCTTTATTCCCAGTCTTAAGGGAAAAGCATTCAATCTTTCTCCATTAAGGATAATGCCATTGTAGGTTTTTGTAGATGTTCTATCAATTTGAGGAAGTTACCCTCTATTCCTACGCTTCTGAGAGTTTTTTTTTTACCGTGAATGAGTGATGAATTTTGTAAAATGCCTTTTCTGCATTGATTGCTATGTTCATATGATTTTTTTTCTTTAGTCTGTTAATATTGTGAATTACATTGATTTATAAATATTGAACCAGCCTTGCATCCCTGGAATAATTCTGACTTCTTTATATTATGTAATTCTTTTTACATACTGCTGAATTGTATTTGCTAATATTTTGTCAAGGATTTTTTTCATCTATATTTATGANATAGTTGCCCAGGAGTGTGCTTACCAGTTTATACAGCAGTTGCATGTACAGTGTTTTAAAACACTGCCAAATTGTTTTTTGTGGAGGCTGTACTGTTTTACATTCACAGCAGCAATGTAGGTGTGGTCTAGTTTCTCCACACATTTTCCAGCATTTGGAGTTTTCACTATTTTTAATTTTAGCCATTTGATAGGTGTATAATGACATCTCATTTATGATTTTAATTTGCATTTCCCTGATGGCTAATGATGTTGAACATCTTTTCATGTGCTTATTTGCCATCTGCATACCCTCTTTGGTAAAATGTCTTTTCATGTCCTTAGCCCATTTTCTAATCAGATTGTTTGTTTTATTACTGATGAGTTTTGAGAGCTCTTTATATATTCTAGATGCTAGTACTTCGTCAAATATGTGGTTTGCAAAAATTTTCTCCCACTTCGTAGCTTGCCTTTTTGTCCTTCTAACAGTTTTTCACAAGAAAATTTTTAATTTTGATAAAGTCCAATTTATCAATTTTTGCTTTTACAAAGGGTTACATAATTTATCCATCAGGTCAAGTCTAAGAAATTGTTACCTAGTTGTGGTTCCCTAAGATTTTCTCCTAGGTTTTTTCTAAAATTATTATAAGTTTTAGATTTTACATTTAAGTTTATAATCCATTTTGAGTTAATTTTGTATGAGATGTAAAATTTAATTTGAGGTTCTTTTTTTGTTTTTTGTTTTTGTTTCGCATTGTTGTTCTTTTTTGTCTGTGGATGTCCAATTGCTTCAGTACCATTTGTTGAAAAGGCAATCTTTCCTCCATTGAATTCCTTTGTTACCTGTGAATCTTTTGTCAAAAATCTATTGAGCACATTTGGGTCAATTTCTGGATTCTGTATTGTGTTCCATTGCTCTGTTTATCTATTCCTCTGCCAGTACCACACAGTCTTGTTTACTATAACTATACAATAAGTCTTAAAATCATATAGACTAGTTTCTTCTAATTTTTTTTCAAAACTTTTAACTTTTCTAGTTCCCTTACCTTTCCATATAAATTTTAGGATTGTCTTCTCTCGTGTGTATCTGCAAAATATCTTGAAGGGAATTTGATAGGAGTTGTGTTAAACCTACATATCAATTTGAGGAGAATTGATATCTTTACTGGGTTGAGTCTTCAGATCCATGAATCCAGTATGTCTCCCCATTTATTTTTATTTTTGATTTCCTTCCTCAGCATTTTGTAGTTTTTAGCATACAATTCTTGTCCATGTTTTGTTAGATTTACACTTGTGTGTCATGTTTTGAGTGATTGTACACAGTATTGTATTTTTAATTTCATTGTCCATGTGATCATTGCTAGTGAACAATATTTGCATATTATCTTATATCCTGTTATCTTGTTGAACCCACATTAGTTTTAGGAGGTCTGTTTTTGTTTTTGTTTTTGTAAATTCCTTGATTTTTCTACCTATATGATAATTTTATCTGCAAATAGGGACAATTTTATTTCTTCTTTTTCTGTATGTATGCCTTTTCCTTCTTTCTTTACTTTTTTTTTTTTTTTTTTTTTTTTTTGCTTT
>NW_007729827.1:37252-43584 GCF_000696425.1 Galeopterus variegatus | reverse complement strand
CATACTGCTGAATTGTATTTGCTAATATTTTGTCAAGGATTTTTTTCATCTATATTTATGAAGGATATTGTTCATTAGTGTTCTTTAATATACTGTCTTTGTCTTGTTTTGATATCAGGGTAATATAAACTTTATAAAATAAATCGGGAAATGATCCCTCATCTTCTGTTTTCTGGGAGAGTTTTTTTTTTACCGTGAATGAGTGATGAATTTTGTAAAATGCCTTTTCTGCATTGATTGCTATGTTCATATGATTTTTTTTCTTTAGTCTGTTAATATTGTGAATTACATTGATTTATAAATATTGAACCAGCCTTGCATCCCTGGAATAATTCTGACTTCTTTATATTATGTAATTCTTTTTACATACTGCTGAATTGTATTTGCTAATATTTTGTCAAGGATTTTTTTCATCTATATTTATGAGGGATATTGTTCATTAGTGTTCTTTATTAATATACTGTCTTTGTCTTGTTTTGATATCAGGGTAATATAAACTTTATAAAATAAATCGGGAAATGATCCCTCATCTTCTGTTTTCTGGGAGAGATTATGTAGAATCGATGTTAATTATTCCTTGAACATTTGGTGGAATTCTCTGGTGGAACCATCTGAGTCTGGAGATTTCTTTTTTGAGAGTTTTAAAAATTATGAATTCAGGGCCGGCCCGGTGGCACACTGGATAGTGCGCCGCTTGGGAAGCGCGGTGGCGCTCCCGCCCGAGGGTTCGGATCCCACATACAGACCGGTTCCCGCTCACTGGCTGAGCGAGGCGCGGGAGCAACGCCGAGGGTTGCAATCCCGTTGCCAGTCCCCGGTCCAGTACGGGGGCAACACTGAGGGTTGCAATCCGTTGCCGGACACAGAAAAAGACAAAAGACAAAAAAAAAAAAAAATTATGAATTCAACTTCATTAATAGCTACAGAGTTACTCAAATTATCTCTTTCCTATTGGGTGAGTTGTAGTAGTTCATGTTTTTCAAACAACTGGCTCATTCCATCCAAGTTGTCAAATTTATGAGTGCAGAGTTGTTCCTGTTATTCCCTTAATATCCATCAGATGTCTGCAGGGTATGTAGTGGTATTTCCTATTTCATTCCTTAATCGGAAATTTGTTTTTTCTCTCTCTCTCTCTCTCTTTAAATCAGTCTTGCTAAAGTTTTGTTTATTTTATTGATCTTTCCATTTTTGTTTCATTGATTTTTCTCTATTGTTTTTCTGTGTAGAGAACTTCTTTTAGCCATTGTTCTAAGTAGATCTCTTGGCAACAAATTATTTTCCTTTACCTGAGAATGTCTTGATTTCCCCTTTATTCCTGAAGTATATTTTCATAGGGAATAGGATTCTGGTTGACAGCTCTTTCAGCACTTGAGAAATATTGTGCTACTTCCTCTGACCTCAGTGGTTTCTGATGAGAAATTAACACTGTCATTTGAGTCAATTTTCCCTTAAAGGTAAGATGTCATTTTCCTCTGGCTGCTTTCGAGATATTTCATTTATCTTTAGTTTTCAGAAGTTTAATTTAAGTTTGACTGGATTTCTTTGGGCTTATTCTTTTTGGGGTTCATTTAGCTTTTTGGATCTGTAGGTTGTCTCCTTCCAAATTTGGGAAGATTTTATCCATCACTTCTTTGAGTTCTTTTTCGTCCTTACCTCTTTCTCCTCTATTCCTAGACTCTAATAACATAGATTTTAAATCTTTTTTTGTAGTCTTGTAGGCCCCTGAGGCTCTGTTTGTTTGTTGGTTTAGTCCGTTTTTTCTCTGTTGCTTTAATTAGGTAATATTTATTGTTCTTTTTTCAAGTTCATTGATTCCTTTCCTCTCTCCTCCCCAGCAGTGAGGGAAAGACACAACTTGTCAATGCCAAGTAGGGGTAGAAGTCCAGGCTCCCCCTGTGAATTGTTGTAGTTTTAATGCAAAATACACTTGGAAAAAATCCTGGCATCCCCTTGGGAACCTGGCTGACCATCTAGACAGATCCCTTCAGGTAGGCACTTCCTTGACAAATACAAAGCAGGCTGCAATGTCTTAGGCCATCAGTTTGAAAACATGATGGTCAGCATGAGAGCTAGATCTGATTCTCAAAGTGGATTCACATTAAACAAGCTTTGGCCCAATGACTAAAACTATAATGTCAATTAATTTAATTAATTTAAAATAAGGCTCCCTGAAGATAGCCAACTAGAGAGTTCTGGTGCTAATCCCCCCAACCCTGCCACAATAAAAAGAGACTAAAACAACAGACAAATGTATTTTGACTGCAGTGACTGAGGAAATATGCTGCAGAGCACCAGCTGAGATCCTTATGAAGCATGGAAGAAGAGAACAGAACCAGAGAGAGAATAGCAAGGCATCCAGCTTCTGCCCTGCCACAGGGACCAGCTTAGAATCAGGTGGAAAGAAGGTAAGCTGGGAAAGACCACAGTTGTTCCCACTGCCACCACAAATGCCAGTATTCCCCACCACAAGAGAGTCCCTCAGTTTTTTTGTGATCCAGGCCCAGCTGGAAACTAGCCAGCGGTTAGTGTAGTAGTAGAAGCTCAAGGAGATTAAAACCCCACCTGCCCTGAGTGTCTGAGACACATTGCCAGCTGGGAGCCACGCCCATGGCAGGAATGTGCCCTGCCCTGGACCCCGTGAGTCTGATTCCCTGCCTGCATTGTACTGTGCTTATACAGGTGCCAGCAGGACCACAGCCCAGGCTGCCTGGAGCCTAGGACAGAGAGAGCAAGACCTCAGTGTCTGAATCTATGCAGTGTCCCCTCGCACCCAGGGTAGCAGGCAGACTTGCTGAGCGGAAAACTGCTATGGTGCAGTGGTTCCCCACATTTGTAGCCCACCCCGTAAGCCAGTGGGGGTTGAACATACAAGTGTCTGCATGGCCCACAGCTAGCCCCACAATAGACCTGCCTCCCCCTGTAACCCTCCACATATTCGCACAGTTACCAGCAGGACCACCACCCCAGCTGTCTGGAGCCTAGGCCAGACAGAGGACCAGAACCCCAGTGTTTGAGCCCACATGACACACCCTCCACCCCCACTCCCCAGGGCGGAAAGGCAGACCAGCTGGGCAGGGAAGCCACCAGTAAGCCATTATTCCCCATGTTTGTATGCACCAGCCCTGCACAACCCTCAGACCTGCGGAGTCTATGTGTGCCCACGCTGTCAGCCATCCTGGCGGTGGTTCCTCTTCCTCCCACAGCCCTCCACAGCACTAGAGAGCTGCTGGATCCTGTGGCATCTGTGCAGGCCTGCTCCACACTCAACAGCTGATCCAGTGGCCCTCTACAGAGTTGCCAGATCCTGCTGCAACAGTATACACCTGCTCACTGACTGGTGGCAGACCGGACAGGGGCCTTGATGCCCCCATGGCAGGCCTCTACAGAGCTGCTGGGCTCAGCTGCACCCTTGCAACCTTGCGTCAAGCTTACCAGCTGACCAGGTAGCCACCTACAGAGATGCCAGGCCCTGTAACAGCTGTGTACACCTTCCCCCAAACCAACAGCCGATTGGGTAGCAGCTTTTCCTCCCTACAATATGCCTCTGAAAAGCTGTTGGGTACTGCAGCATTCACACAGGCTTGCTCTGGGCTCAACAGCTGAGCCGGTGGCTACCTACAGAGCTGCCAAGACCTGCTGCAAAAGAATACACCTGCTCACTGGCTGACAGCAGATCACCCACCCCAACAAGAAACTGCTAAGGACTCCACCACCTAGGCTTCAAAGGCACCCACTGAAAGCTCTAAGACTGAATACAGTTGAAGAAGTTACCTGAAGGTTGCATTACTGTACTCACCCAGATCCAAACTTAAAATGCCCAAACTTGTCGATACTGAACACTTCTACAGGAAAGAGTCTCTCCCTTCAACAGTCATTCCTAGAATTAAAAGAAGTGATTAAGCAATCAGATGCCCAGATGTCAATGCAGAGATATGAGAAGCATGACAAAACAGGGAAATATGACTCCCCAAGAAGAAGACTATGATTCTCCAATACTAGACCCCCAAACAGGAAACTGACAAATCAACTAACAAGAAATCCCAAATGGCAATACTAAGGAAACTGAAAATTATGGATGAAAAAATAAAGAAATCACAATAAAGTCAAAAAGAAAATCAAGGGCATTTATGAGAAATTCAACGAAGAGATAGAAACAATAATAAAGAAATCAAGCTGAAATCCTGGAACTGAAGAATTCATTCAATGAAATAAAAACCAAGAGCATGAGCAGCAGGCTAGAATAAGCAGAAGAAAAAAATCTCTGAACTAGAAAACAGGCTTTTGGATTAACATAGTTGGACCAAAAAAAAAAAAAAAAAAGAAAGAAAGAAAAAGAAAAAGAAAACATTTTTTAAAAATGAAGAAAACCTACAAGATCTTTCTGATAAACCTTAAGCATACAAGCATCTGTATTATGAGTGTACAGGAAGGGGAAGAGAAAGGAAAAGGCATTGATGGAGTTTAGTTGTGTTGTCCCCTCCAAAACTCATGTGGAAATTTGATCTCCAATGTGGCAGTGTTGGAAACTGATTGAGTCATGGGGGCAGATCCCTCATGAATGGATTAATGCTCTCCCTGGGGGAGGGGGGATTAATGAGCGAGTTCTCGCTCTATTAGTTCCCACAAGAGCTCGTTGCTTAAAAAGACCCTGGCACCTTCTCTCTCTTTCTTGCTTCTCTCTCTTGCTTCCTCTCGCCATGTGATCTGCTTGTGCCCACCAGCTGCCTGCCACTTTCTGCCATGAGTAGAAGCAGTCCGAGGCCCATGCCAGACGCAGCTGTCCCAGAATCATAAGCCAGATCAACCTCTCTTCTTTATAAATTACCCAGTCTCAACTGTTTCTGTTATAGCAACACAAAATGGGCTAAAATCGACATTAAAAGCCTATTTAATTAAATAATCGCTGAAAACTTCCCAAATATTGGGAGAGGTATGGTCTTATGGATCTACGAATCTCAAAGATTCCCAAACAGATTCATCCTAAAAAGGACTTCCCCAAGACACATTATAGTGAAATCATCAAAAGTGAAAGACAAAAAAAGAATTCCAAATCACCAAGAGAAAAGCATCAAATCACCTACAAGGGAAACCCAATGAGGCTAACAGCAGACTTCTCAACAGATAACCTACAGGCCAGGAGAAAGTGGGATGACAGATTGAAAGTGCTAGGAGAAAAAACTGCCAACCAAGAATACTACATCCAGCAAAGCTTTCCTTCAGAAATGGAGACATAGTATCTTTCCCAGACAAACAAAAACTGGGAATTTACCACCACAAGACTGACCCCTCAATAAATCCTCAAGGGAGTCCTACCTCTGGAATCAAAAGAGAGATATATGTCTCTATAAACACACAAGAAAGAATAAAAACTGCTAGAAGAATAGATACGCTAGTAAGAAAGAGACAGAAAATATATCTTATTACTACAAAAAACCCACACAACAGCAAAGAAAAACAATAAAAAGGAAAGAAAGGAACAAAAGATATATAAAACAAAGAAATAAAGAAATTAATAAAATGGCAGGAATAAGGCAATACCTTTCAGTAACAACCCTGAATGTAAATGGATTAAATTCACCACTTAAAAACTAGGCCAAACTATATGCTGCCTGAAAGAAACTCACTTCACCAATAAAGGCACAAATAGATTAACAGTGAATGGGAGGAAAAAGACATTCCATGTAAATGGAAGCCAAAAATGAGCAGGAGTTACTTAGATCAGATAAAATAAACTTCAAGACCTATAAAAAGAGACAAAGAAAGACACTGTATAATGTAAAAGGATCAATGCAGCAAGAAGATAAAGCATAACAAGTCATAAATATATATGCACCAACATTGGAGCACTCAGATATATTAAGCACCTGTTGTTAGATCTAAGAGGAGAGATAGACCCCCAAACAGAAATAGTTGGGGACTTTAACACACCACTCACAGCACTGAACAGATCATCTAGACAAAGAATTAGCAGAGAAATATTAGATTTAAACAACACTTCAGATCAAATGGACTTAGACATATATAGAACATTTCATCCAACAATGGCAGAATTAACATTCTTCTCATCAGCACACAGATCATTCTCCAGGATAGACCACATATTAGGCCACAAATTAAGTGTCAACAAATTTAAAAAGAATAAAATCATACCAAGTATATTTTCATACTGCAATGGAATAAAATTAGAAATTAACAACAAATAAAACTTTGGAAACTACAAATTCATGAAAATTAAACAACATGCTCCTGAACAACCAATGGGTCAAAGAAAAAATAAAGCAGGAAATCAAAAAATTCCTTGAAACAAATGAAAATACAAGCACAACTTACCA
>NW_007729827.1:34045-36479 GCF_000696425.1 Galeopterus variegatus | reverse complement strand
AGCAGGAAATCAAAAAATTCCTTGAAACAAATGAAAATACAAGCACAACTTACCAAAACCTGTGGAATATTGCAAAAGCAGTACTAAGAGGGAAGTTTATTGCAGTTAATGCTTACATCAAAAGAATAGAAAGACTTCAAATAAACCATCTAACATTATATCTCAAAGAATTAGAAACACAAGAATAATCCAATCCAAAAACTAGTAGATGGCAAAATCTCTTAAAGATTGCTGTGTTTTTTATCATATATGTGTTAGTACATTTAATATAAACACAGAAAAATCATTTGGCAAAATTCAGCAACCCTTCATGATAAAGATTCTCAACAAATTAAGTATAGAAGGAAAGTATCTTAACACAATAAAAGCCATATATGACAAACCCACTACCAACAGCATTCTGAATGGGAAAAAGCTGAAAGCTTTTCCTTTAAGAACAGGAACAAAACAAGGATGCGCACTCTCACCACTCCTATTCAACATGGTATTGCAAGTATTAGCCAGAGCAATCAGGCAAGAGAAAAAAATTACACAAAAATCAATAGTGTTCTTACAAACCAACAATGAATAAGCAGAAAAAGAAATCAAGAAAGCAAGCCCATTTACATTTGCTACCAAAAGAATAAAATACTAAGGAATAAATTTAACAAAGGAGGTCAAAGATCTCTACAACAAGAATTACAAATCACTGCTGAAAGATATTAAAGAGGACACCAAAAGATAGAAAGAAACTCCATGTTCATCAACTGGAAGTATTAACGTTGTGAAAATGCCATGCTACCCAAAGTGATCTGCAGATTCAGTGCAATCCCCATCAAAATGCCAATAACATTCTTCACAGAAATAGAAAAAAAATCCTAAAATTCATATGGAACAACAAAAAACCCCAAAGAGCCAAAACAATCCTGAGCATAAAAATAAATAAATAAATAAATCCAGAGGCATTACACTACCTACAACAAAGCTATAGTAACCAAAACAGCATAGTACTGGCACAAAAACAGACACTCAGACCTATGGAATAGAGATCCCAGAAAACAACCTACATGTTTGTAGCCAACAGATCTTCGACAAAGGCAGCAAAAACATACATTGGGGAAAGGACAGACTCTACAGTAAATGGTGCTGGGAAAACTGTGTATCCATGTGTAGAAGAATGAAACTATACTCATACCTCTTGCCATATACCAAAAATCAATTCAAAATGGATTAAAGACAAATATAAGGCCCGAAACTATAAAAGTCCCAAAACAAAACATAGGGGAAACACTCCAGGTTGTAGGACTGGACAATGACTTTATGAAGAAGATCTAAAAAGCACAAGGAAAAAAGAAAAAAAAAATATTCTATACAAATGAGATTATATCAAACTGAAAAGCTTCTGCACAGCAAAGGAAACAATAANTACCAAAAATCAATTCAAAATGGATTAAAGACAAATATAAGGCCCGAAACTATAAAAGTCCTAAAACAAAACATAGGGGAAACACTCCAGGTTGTAGGACTGGACAATGACTTTATGAAGAAGATCTAAAAAGCACAAGGAAAAAAGAAAAAAAAAATTCTATACAAATGAGATTATATCAAACTGAAAAGCTTCTGCACAGCAAAGGAAACAATAAACAGAGTGAAAAGACAACCTACAGAATGGGAGAGAATATTTGCAATCTGTACATCCCACAAGGGATTAATATCCAGAATACAGGAGGAACTCAAGCAACTTAACACTAAAAACCAAATAATACAATTAAAAAATGGGCACAGGAGCTGAATAGGCATTTCTCAAAGGAAGACATACATATGGTCAATAAGTACATGAAAAAATGCTCAACATCACTAATCAGCAGGGACATGCAAATCAAAACCACATCAAGATACCATCTCACCCCACTTAGACTGGCAATTATCAAGTCCAAGAGTAACAAATGCTGATGAGGATGCAGGTAAAGGGTGACACTTCTACACTGTTGGTGGGACTGTAAATTAGTACAGCCATTATGGAAATCAGTATGCAGGTTTCTCAAACAACTACAGATAGAACTACTATATGATCCAGCAATCCCACTAGTGGGTATGTACACAAAGGAATGGAAATCATCATGTGGAAGGGACACCTGCACTCCCACGTTCATCACAGCTCTATTTACAATAGCCAAGACATGGAACCAACCTAGATGTCCACTGATGCATGACTGGATAAGGAAAATGTGGTATATACACACACAATGGTATACTATTCAGCCATAAAAAAGAATGAAATTCTGCCATTCACAACAACATAGACGGGCTTGGAGAAAATTATGTAAAGTGAAATAAGACAGGGACAGAAAGAGAAATACTTCACGTCCTCACTCATAAGTGGGATCTAATAAAAAGGGAAGGGAGGAAGGAAGGAAGGAAGGAAGGAAGGAAGGAAGGAAGGAAGGAAGGAAGG
>NW_007729827.1:30649-33723 GCF_000696425.1 Galeopterus variegatus | reverse complement strand
TTGGAGAAAATTATGTAAAGTGAAATAAGACAGGGACAGAAAGAGAAATACTTCACGTCCTCACTCATAAGTGGGATCTAATAAAAAGGGAAGGGAGGAAGGAAGGAAGGAAGGAAGGAAGGAAGGAAGGAAGGAAGGAAGGAAGGAAGGAAGGAAGGAAGGAAGGAAGGAAAACAAACACAATAATACGTTGAACTTTCAGAAGGTGAGAACAGAACTATGGTTACTAGAGGTGGGGAAGGGGGGTGGAGTTAGGGAGAAAGTGAATAATGGACACAAAGAATAATTACACTTTGTAGTGATGAATATGCTAATAATCCTGATGTGATCATCATATATTTTACACAAATACTGAGAGTCAACTCTGTACCCCACAAATATGTATACTCAATTATGCTTCATTTAAAAAAATTTAAATAATAAGTTTAACCATCAGATTAACTTAACATAAATGCTTTCTCTGTAGAAAAATGAAATCAGAAAACCTTAATTAGAATTAGAAGGCTCCTTAGTGGGCCTGCAACTAGGAGAAGACGAGTTGGTTTGAGATTTCAACGCCCAGTGTCATAGAACCCTGGAAATTGCTAAGTGCATTTTCACCATTGGATCACACCTGCCACACCTCCTGGCTGGTCATCACACTGGACCAGGACACCCTCTCTTCTAACCATGATATAAAACTACCAATGTTTGACTTTCCCTTTTCTAAACTTCTTTTGCTTGCTAAATCTCTTAGATTGCCATGTTTTTATGATATATGTATTAGTACATTTAATATAGTTTTTTTAAAATCTTGGCCAGAGCTTATTCTGTCTCTGTTTTGTGACTTTAAATTTGAAACTTCAAATAATCATTAAAAAAATAGTTTAAAAGTACATGTGAAACCTTCTTCCCAAGTTTGTGAAGAGACTCTTATTGTTGACCCTATGAACCATCTACTAAAATTAGAAACATTATTTGAAAGCAAAGACCAAGTGAAAGGTTGATTCTTTTCCTTTCCTTTCCCAGGAAAAGCTTCTTCCTCTTAAGAGAGTCATAGTTGACCGGAGTGTGTCTCTTCTATAACATCAATTTTAAGAAACAGAAAGAGAAACTAGAGATCTTAGAAGGTGGTAGAGAATGATTTTGGTTCCATGCCTTCATCTCTGATTTTAGAGGCTTTGTGGAAAGAGTGGTTGAGGGGGCAGAAGTTGAGCTATGAAGGCCACATGGACAATGCCCCTCAGGTTTGACCTTTTGAAAATTGTGCATTGACTTTAAGGGAGTTGGAAATTTTCCTTTATTCTGTGTTGGATAAATTGATGCCTCTGGTTGGTTAGTATGCTTAATAATAATACAACACATTGATTTCTTATCATCTATGTAATAATTTAGTTCAAATTATTTTCTATTTAGAAAGAGAATTCAAATTTTCTCACATTTAGGGAGGGAAATTCAGATTCTCTCTTGTTTGGATGTTCAATAAAATTTACTGAACTGTGGTTTAGTCTGAAACCACAAACTAACTCCAACTCCTGTCGCATAAAGTAAGACAATGATAAAATTTTAAAATTACCTCAAATATTATTTTCCACTGTCCATAGGGCAACTGTTAACTTTACTAGCAAACTCAAACCCCTAGCTTAACCTACAAGTCTGTATGACATAGCCCTTTCTTAACTTCCAAGCCTCATCTCTCCCAATTCTCTCTGCTTCTAACAGAGTTCCTGACCATAGGAGCATGTAGCCTAGTGGGAATGACAGACATTAGTCAAACAATCAGACAAACAGAGGTAATATTATAACTGTAACACATGCTATGAAGGAAAAAAAAAAAAACATGTATATTCTCATAGTAATAAGAATGTAAAATAAGATATATTTTATCTTATACAGGAAGTAAAGGAAGTGAAGAAAGTTCTCCGTGGAAATGATTGAATTGTGATCTGAAGGAAAAGATGGAGTTTACAAGGCAGAGGGAGAAGAAAAATATTGAAGTCAGGAGAAAATAATGTGTTCAGAATCCTGTAGCAAGAACACAGACTGTAGACACAAAAGACCTATGTGGCTTGTGTAAAGAGAGTGATGAAGGTACATGGCTTCTGTTGTAACTAGAAAGATACATACAGGATGAATCGTGTTTAGGAATTTATCTTTATGATAAGAGTAATAGGACACCATTGAATATTTTAAACAAGAAAGTGACATGATAAATTATGTTTTCTAAATAGCATGCTGGCTGCTATGTGGAAAACAGATTACAAAGGGACAAATGTGGATTCAGGAAGCCCATCTACTTATAAGACTATTGGAATAGTCCAGGCAATTGATGACAACGGCTTGTCCTAGCCAGGCAATGTAGTTCTGGGCATGTCAGGTAATTGGAGCCACACAACGTGTGACCTTTTGTGATTGGCTTCTTTTACAAGCAATAAATATTGTTTCTTTACAAATTACCCAGTTTTAGGTATCTTGTTATAAGCAACAGAAATGGACTAATACACTAGCTCTGCAGATTTGTTTCATACTGTATTAGTATGTTTTCTGTTGCTCATAACAGAATAGCTGAAACTGGGTAATTTATAAGAAAATGAAATTTATTTCTTACACTTCTGGAGGCTAGAAAGTCAAAGGTCTGAGGGCACATCTGGTGAAGAGCTTCTTCTTGGGGACTCCCTACAGAGTCGCATCACAACACAGAATATCACATGGTGAGAATGACCAGAGCGAGAGTTAACATGCTCACTTGCTCTCCTTATAAAGCCACCAGAGACACTCCCTGGTAACCTATGAGACCATTAATCCATGAATAGATTAATCCATTCATGGAGGCATAGTCCTCACAATCCAATCACCTCTTAATTTCTCCTTTCTGCATGTAGAATATTGGTAAGCAACAAAAACAATTTAAAAATTTGAAGTGGTGTCATTTATTACACTATACTGACAAAAATGGTGTCTTTCATGTGAATAGCCAGTGATGAAGAAATCCAAGAGAATAACATCGTATCTTAACATGTAAATAAAGGATAGCGATAAAGAATATGATTTAAATGATATTTGAAAGTATATGGCAAGTTTTTGACATTTGGAAA
>NW_007729827.1:28833-30113 GCF_000696425.1 Galeopterus variegatus | reverse complement strand
GATAAAGAATATGATTTAAATGATATTTGAAAGTATATGGCAAGTTTTTGACATTTGGAAAGTCTGATCACAGAGGTAGGTTCCAAGTTTGGGTGTTCATTTAACTCCAATACACTGGAAATGAGTTTATCCCGAACATGACAGAGCCTCAGTTCCAGAAAAGGACTGGATGATGAGGCAGGTCCCAAGTCAGGAAGTCAGGACCTCTCAAAGCATTTCAAATTCACCAGAGACCATGGGGAACTGCCAAAACTGGGTAACATGAAAAGTGTATGCTATGCTTTTCTTCTCGCTTGAATTACGTTTTAAAGAATTTAACCTCATAAAGCAAGCTCTAGGCTTCGTATGGTTTATTTCTGGAAGAAGAATTTGCAGGAGTGGTGGGGCTGCTTAAAAATAGTGTTGACTCTGTGCTCTGAGTTTCATTCTCTCCCTGGAGGGCTCTTTCAGTTCAGTTTCAACTGAGCCCACCTCTCTGGGCTTGAGAATCACCCAAGGTCTCCGTCCTTAGCAGGTCTAAGACAGACTGAAACTTCCAAAGACTCTGTTAAATTTGAAGAAAAAGCATAGGAAAATAATGAGATAGATGGAATGTCAAAACATTTTATTTAACAGAATCCAGAGGTCTAATCCCATCATATCTAGTTTGTGTCATTTGACCCTGTCTTTGGAGATTTCTGTATTTGGCCCTAGTACATTGAAACCTTATCTGTGACCCTTCCTTGGTAGTTTCTGGTCAGTTTCTATGTATCAGCTTTTACTACCTCATCTCTACCCCTCGCCGATAAACGCTATAAAAATCTTGTCATTTTTCAGTACAGACCAAATAAGAGACTTTTTTTCTTTTACATATCTCTTGCATATGCATCTTGTGCATATCTCTTTGCCCACTTTTTCAGTTCTGGTGTTTTGTCTGAAAAATAGGCTTATTCCTCATGTGACTGACTGCAGGAATGACATATATCCATGGCTTTATATTGCAGGCTGAGACATTTGACCATCTCATTCAAGTGCAAACACACAACCAGGGTAACACACACAGTAAAAGGAGAGCTGTCCCCTCATATAGGGACCAGTTACATATATATTAAAAGTAGTGTGGTCTTTTTGTTTCATGGTAAGTAATGTAGCTTAAGAAGGGTTTCTCTACTCTTTTACTTATGAGGAGGGTGAAGAGTTGTTGAAGAGAGTGGAGGAAATGCTGTAAATAGTAAACCTGAAAGTACAGGATTCTTATGAACTGAAGAAGAGTTGAAGCTTGATCAAGAGTTAGGAGTATG
>NW_007729827.1:27309-28083 GCF_000696425.1 Galeopterus variegatus | reverse complement strand
GGAAAACAGGAAGCAAAATATGACTCGTTTTCCAGTTTGGGCTCTAAGACCTAATGCTGATAATTCTTATAAGTTGTGCTGGAAGACACAGTTTAAGGAACCTCTATTTTATGTTTCTTCTTAGAAGCCCCAAGACAATCTCAGAATTGTGCACACACCAGGAGAGAGTGATGCTAAGGCAACTGCCCTTTTGCTGAAGAATTGGAAAAGAAAGGAGAGAGATCAATATATGAGCAATCTTTAAATCTACACTGATCCTTTATCACCATTGAATGTGGCCCAATTAGTGGTCTGGATCCAACTAATCAAAAAAATGTTCTTCCTTATAGGAAAAATTAGGGGTGGTATGGGATTAATAACTTAATAATTTGTATTCAGTTTCTGATCCCAGTCCAGCAAAAAGCACAGATAAAATGTTGTTCTCGTGAATGCTCATTTAAAAAATAATCTTACTTGAAACCATCCCAGTTCTTTTGATAGTATTTTACTTGACTGCTAACCAGTTTCTCCTTGCTATCTATACAACTGTTTGTTGTTGTTGTTTTTTCCTCTTGTGTAATGGCTAATTTTTTTTCTCTGCTTGATCTGTTAAATCTTAATAGAGTTAAATTAAAATGTCCTCTTCTGATGGTAGTCTTGTTGATTTCTCCTTGTAGTTTCAATAAATTTTGCTTTGTTTATTTTAAAGCTATGTCATTAAGTGTCTACAATTTTAAAAGTTGTATATTTTCCCACTGAATTGAAACTTTTATTAATTAACAGCAACAAGTCACA
>NW_007729827.1:24117-26882 GCF_000696425.1 Galeopterus variegatus | reverse complement strand
TAAAAGTTGTATATTTTCCCACTGAATTGAAACTTTTATTAATTAACAGCAACAAGTCACAATGAAAATGAAAGATCCACAGGCACATGCATCAACATGGATAAATCTCAAAGGCATCATGCTGAGAAATACATGCAGACTCTGAAAGAATACAAACAGTGTGATTTCATGCACATGAAATATTAAACCCTAAAAAAGTAAACCATGTGTTCTTTAGGGACACATTGTGTAAATGGTAAAAAGATCTATAACAAAATCCAGGATAGAGGTAACTTATTGGGAAGGGTGAGGGATATGTGTAGGGAAGAGTACACAGGGGGCTTCAAAGTTTCTGGGGATATTCTATATCTTATGTTAGCTCGTGGTTATATGGGTGTATGTTTTGTTTTTATTATTTATTCTATACATATATGTTATATATTCTTTATAATGATATCTTTCATAATGAAAATGTCCAAACAATCATATAAAAAAAGTTTAAACAGTTTGAAGACTCTACCCTGCCTGAATCCCTAAAGCCTAGGGCAGTTACCTTCTCCCCTGAGATCCTGAGACTCATGTTTATAAGGTCAGGCTTGTTTATATGGCCATGCCCTTAGCTCAGCAAGGACTTCTGGACCTGGACCAAGTATAACAGGTGGACTTTTTCATTCGCACATCGATGACTATGTTACCATCTCTCAATCTTCTATTCTGATGAGAACATTCTTCGCTAAAATTTCAAACCTGAAAACATTGCAATTCTTACCCTCATTCACTTCCTATAATTTGTCTTCTGCATTAGTTCCTATTCAGATAACCTGTAAAATAACAACTAAATTGGAATGCTTACTTTGTGCTAGGCTTTACATATTCTAATTTACAAATATTAATTTAATTTAAACTTTACAACAGTTTTGTGGGGTAAGTGTTGTTAGTTTTTGCACTTTACGGATGAAGAAACCAAGATAAAGAGGAATTAATTAACTTGCCGAAGATTTTTTGGATCTGAAGTGGGTCCAAAACCTGGCTCCAAAGTCTGCACACTTGACCACCAAGGTAAGGCCTTGTTCTTTCCAATTCTCTTTCACGAAACTGGTCTTGTCCCTGAACTTCAATCCAACCAACTAAACACGAATATCCTGGGTGCCAGCAGCCTCTCCTGGTCCTTCAGAGTTCCGCCCATTGTGGATTCCCTATCACTGCACTCCACCTCCTACTGGTTTAGTAGCTTCTTTGGTTCCTTCTGCCCCAAAGTCAGTATTTCTCAGACACTGTGATTGTGGGCATGGCTTGACAGCCACTGCCAACCAAGAGGATCATTTGGTGTCTCTCTACCCTGTCCAGGTAAGAGGTTGTGTTTTCAATTATTCCCAGGTTGTGGTTTCTTTTCCTACCTGTATTTATCTTGCTGCAAATAAACCACTAGCTTTGCCTATGGATTATGTGCAAAATAATAGTTTCTTTTCCTACCTGTATTTATCTTGCTGCAAATAAACCACTAGCTTTGCCTATGGATTACAAACCATAAATTATGTGCAAAATAATAAATAAATAAATAAATAAGATTAAAAATCTGTCAGAAAGTGAGAAAAATACTGCTTTTATATGAAGAAGATAATTACCTGCAAGAAAATCCAGAGACTGAGAGTAAACACTCTCCTCAGAGCATGTAGGCAAAACCAGCAGGAGAGAGGAATAGAAGTGGAATAATTGTGGGTGCCCATAGGCCACTGACTGAGATGAAAGGAGTATGATTATTGGCCCAATGCCTGCTGCATAATAAGTGACCAATACAAAATGTTTCCTTGTGAAGTAAATGACTTAATGATGCACACCTAGTGTATATCTTAAACCTGGCAGAGACAGGATATTGTCATGAGAAGGAATAAAAATTAACTAGATATCTGGAGGAAACTTCTGCTTAAAAGCAGTGTCTGGAACAAACTGATTTCTCTCAGAAGTCTTTATCTTATCTTTTATCTTTAGGTATTCTAAAGATAAGAAAAAAAAGATGATCATAGTTCTGCAATGTGAGCCTTTAAGTGGAAAGTTGGCCTTAAAAGTACTGAAAAATTCTAAATTGAAAAACACAAAATATACTAGCAAAGAAAAAAAGCAAGATGCACCTGAAGATGCCAAGGAGACTGTAGAGGGAGCTGTCTGATCAACGCACATATGAAAAGACAATCTAAAGATGAAAGAAGAGCACACGACCAAAACTGCCTGGCTGTCTTGTCTTGCATGCACTATTCAAAGGAGTAACTTAATAAACATTTGTGTGAATAAAACTGCAATGAAAGACAATGATAAGATTTGTGTCCAGAAAAGTTCCGTTCACGTATGATAGAATTGCCAAAAATGCTGTGTGGCAAGGTGCAGGGGTGAGAGGGGGGGTGCTTTGTTTTTAGCCACAGGCAAAACTAAAAACAGAACAGGCCCTGTTTGAAGACCATACTCTAATACTTTTGGGGACAGAGAGAAAATAGATGTCTCAGTCCTGATTTGGTTCTGTCTTCTTTTTCAAGATAAAATATTGGGCTGAGAAGGGTTAAAAGGACTCTGGATAGAGGGAAGAGAGTGCAGAGGGGTGTGGACCATCAGAGGCTCAGCCCATCCCAGACCTAGGGCCCGCATCCCACCTTCTAAGAGTTTGCAAAGAGGATTCCTGACATACTCACAGTTCAGTCATTTCAACAATCATTTATCAAAAATGTGTCCTGTCCCTGGCACCAGGTCAGACACTGGGAATATAGAGATGAAGAAGTACAAGATAGTCCTCTTGG
>NW_007729827.1:21726-23764 GCF_000696425.1 Galeopterus variegatus | reverse complement strand
AGCCACAGGCAAAACTAAAAACAGAACAGGCCCTGTTTGAAGACCATACTCTAATACTTTTTGGGACAGAGAGAAAATAGATGTCTCAGTCCTGATTTGGTTCTGTCTTCTTTTTCAAGATATAATATTGGGCTGAGAAGGGTTAAAAGGACTCTGGATAGAGGAAGTGCAGAGGGGTGTGGACCATCAGAGGCTCAGCCCATCCCAGACCTAGGGCCCGCATCCTACCTTCTAAGAGTTTGCAAAGAGGATTCCTGACATACTCACAGTTCAGTCATTTCAACAATCATTTATCAAAAATGTGTCCTGTTCCTGGCACCAGGTCAGACACTGGGAATATAGAGATGAAGAAGTACAAGATAGTCCTCTTGGGAACTTGAGGAATTCCAGAGAATTGAACAGGAGCTGGAGATTAAGAAATGTTCTGATTTCCCCAAGAGGAAACTATGGCTTCTTGGTTCTCAGACAATCAGGCTTCAAACCAGGTTGACACATTCCATATCACACATCTGGAGGGCCATAAAAGTGAGATTCAGGCATCTGAACTATTGGCTTATTTTTCTTAGATTTTGCTCTAGTTGCTAGTCCTTCTTCTGTTGCTCTGTTATCCTAACTTCTAGTAATTAGCTTTGTATCTTGGTTATAACTCTGACCTTGCTCTCTGTATTAAATGCTGATTATGACTTTCATTTATTCTTTTATTCAACAAATAGTGACTGAATGTCTATTATGTGCCAGACCCTGTTCTAGAGGCTGGAGATATACCAGTAAGTAAAACAAAATCCCTGTCCTTATGGTACTTATCTTCTGGTGCTGGTATGGTACTGGTTATGGTGGTGGAGACAAACTATAAACAAGTATACTATATATATAGATATATATAAATACAATAGTGCTATGAAGAAAGATAAAATAAATCAATGTGAGAGAGACAAGGAGTACCTGTGGTTACTATTTTACATATGTGATCAGAGAAATCTCAAATAAGATGACACTGGAACAGAGACTGAAAGGAATTGAGAGAGAATCATGCATGTGTCTTGTGGAAAGAACATGTTGCTAGAGGAAAATGCCAGTGTAAAGGCTGAAACAGAGTGAGTGGGGAAGACTGGTAAGAGGTCACAGTGCAGTGAGAGCAAGGGGAGCACAGAATATATAGGCTTCTAAGCCATGGTAAAGACTTTGGCTTTAATCTAAGACTGTAAGCTCTTGAAGCGTTTTGAGCAGGCAAGTGCCATTATCTGGCATGTTTTAAATGCATAACTTGGGCTGTTATATAGAAAATGGGATTGGTTGGGGGTAGGTAAAATTAGAAGAAGAGAGAGCAGTTAGGAGTTTATCAGAATTTCTTGGCAGAGTTGATGGTGGTTTGGACCAGGTTGTAACAGTAGAGACAGGAAGATGTGATGCAATTCTGAATGTATTTGGAAGGTACAGCTAAAAGGGTTTGCTGTTAGATTGGATGTGGGACATGTGGAGTGGAGGTGGAACATTCCTGGGTTAGCCATTAGTGCCTTCTAAGACATGGCTTATCCTCACCTTCTGATTTTACCCACTTCTAGACACTTCAAAAGCCAACTTGTTCTACCTCCATTGAGAACCCTGGCACCAAACTCCGGCATTGGCCTCCCTTGCCTGTGTCCCTGCTAGGCTTGTTCTAACCCCCTGAAGAGAATTAGACAGATATTTTCTTTCCTGAAGTTAAGAAAAATCCTAATTCAAATGACTTTCTTTTTTAAAATTGTGTTTCATTTTTAAAATTTATTTTTAAATTATGAATATTCATGAGATGCAAAGCTAATTGTCACCCCTTTTGCCCATGATGTGAGGGCCAGATTCATACTGGCAGCATACCCATTACCACAAATTACTTTTGTACCCCGTGTCCCCCACCCAATTATACCCCAACCTCCCTCCCCCTCACCCTTTTCCCCCCACTCCACTTTGTAGCCCTAGGAATGTCCCCTCCCTCTGTAAGACCAACGCACCACTGTGGTCTTTCTTTCCTTCCTTCTTTCTCTCTTAGCTCCCACATATG
>NW_007729827.1:13566-21547 GCF_000696425.1 Galeopterus variegatus | reverse complement strand
TCCTTCTTTCTCTCTTAGCTCCCACATATGAGTGAGCACATGTGGCATTTATCCCTCTGTGTTTTACTTATTTCACTCAACGTAAGTTTCTCCAGGTTCATTCCTGTTGTTGCAAATGGGAGTATTTCCTGAAAATGTATATTAATCTAAGGAAAAATGATATTAACTATGTCAAAATATGTAATACTTTATTTAATTTTTCTTTCTTGATTAAGGAGTCAATGTTTAGGGACTTGGGTATTCATAAAATGAAATGGGCATATAAATCCTGACTAAGGAGAAGACTCCAGAAAAATGTACTTATGTTTCCATATCAAGTCAAAAGATAAATGATTCAGAATTTTTTTTCTCCATGTCATGGTAATAAATTTAGTCCAGAAACTTCTAACTTGTTCTACCAGTAGTCTAATGGCTACAAGAGAAACTGAGTGCTGATGCCCGTTCTATTTTTGCACAGCTGAAGTGCATATCATCTGCCCTACCGCTGCTTTCTCCCTTTTACACCAATTAGAACCCAGGCCAGTGTCTTTGGAATAGGAACTGAGAGTGGCATTACTGCATCCCCAGGTCAGACTGAGGGAATCCAGCTTTGCGTCTCTATTCTGGCTGTTCCACAGATGCCTTGCCATTCCCACACACAAGCAGGAGCTGATTAGCACTCTGGTGCCCTATTTAAGCTTTCTGGCTCCAGAGAGAAGCTATTTTGAAAAGTGAAAAAATTACACTCTGATAATAGACCAGAGGCCTTATACATGTGGATGGCTCACAGAGGACTAAAAGAGCAGACCCAGAATAAATGCAGCCTGCACCTGATGGAGGAATGAGGATGACTCGCCCTCGCGCTGTCTGCAGGGGTTGTTTGAAGGAAGTTCCCTGCTTAGATCATTGAAGCCTCCGTGAGCCAACACAATGGTTGGTGGTTTAGCGGACCAATGTTTGATCCAACTGCTATCTTCTCAAGAAACCAATTAGACTACTTTATAGTCCTTTGATGTCTCAAGGATCTTAGGTCCTAATTGGTTGACTCCCCTCTTCTAATTTTGTTTGATCTGTTTCTGAGTGTTCCTGCATGGGAGCATTCCCCCAGGGTCACCAGTCATCTGAGGAAGTGTATGAGTGGGGCAATTCACACTTATTCTAATTTATTTTAAACATAAAATGATGCAGATTGAAATTTTGTAATTTCACGCCAAGAACCCCTAGATATTGTACTATTGAGGGGCCCATGGGTGGACAAGGCTTTTAAATCCTGTAGGTCAGTTTTAAGGACTCACACTTATTCTAATTTATTTTAAACATAAAATGATGCAGATTGAAATTTTGTAATTTCACCCCAAGAACCCCTAGATATTGTACTATTGAGGGGCCCATGGGTGGACAAGGCTTTTAAATCCTGTAGGTCAGTTTTAAGGATGTCAAGGCTTTGGGAAGGCTAGTTCACTCAAATGTGATAATACCTGTATGTTAATGTCTTCATTTATAAACAGAAGTTATATGGTCTGAGGTTACAACATTTATTGCAACATAAGTCTCAATTACTTTCTGACTAAGAAAGCCAACCTAGGAACTTGAGTAATTAAACAAATATATTTAACAACATTTATTAAACATATATTATGTGTCAAGAACCTTGCCTGGCACTGAGGATTCAATGATGAAAGAGGATTAAGGCATTAGTTTTAATGTCTGTAATCAAAGAGGAAGAAACACTGAAACTGTACCCTTATTCCCCAACCCTATGGATGGTAGAGGCAGATCCATTATGTAATCTGTATCATTTGCATCCTAGAAACTTTCAGGTGCCTGTCAGGTCTGTTTTTGACTCAAGGATATGTGTCACAGGTAGAAAGAAATTGTAGGGCGCCAGACCAGATTTATAGCCACAAAACACCTTAGCATTTTATATTATCTGAGGTGGTCCATAGGATGTTGTCATAGTGTATACACAGAAGATGCTCCTGCCATTTGCAGCAGGAGGCCTCCCAGTGCCCCCAGGAGTCTAGATGTTGAAGTAACACTGCAGGAGGCACTTGCTTACTGTTCCTGCCTGATCATCCTGGTCAGTCACAGTGAGGCTGGAGACTAAAAATTCCTTGGGCTGGAGAATCAGACAGGATGGTTGCTGCTGTCCCAGTTTCAGGTTTGTGGGGCCTGGTGTCTGCTTCGTGGATCAGACTACCTGGAAAGTAGAATTTGAACCTCTTTGGGGAAGCTTATGGTATGCCTTTGAAGTTGGTAGTCAGAACTTACTGTCAAGAGGTATGTGATCCTTTGAGTAAGGTCCATACCTCCAAAGCATCATAATTGTCAGTAGTTACTACCCATACTGTTTATTATTTGTCCTTGCCCTAAGATGTGAGTATTAGAAGGTGTCAATGGTAGTTTGTGTGAAAGAAGCAGTTTAGGAAGGAAACATCTGTCTGAGGTGTGTGTCCTCAGTTTCAGCCATGGTCAGGCAAGAAGCCAAGTAGGCCTGCTGGATACAGTGAGAGCTACAATTTGTAATAATAAATATGCTAATAATATTGATTGGATCATCACATGTTGTACACAGGTAATGGTACTCAACACTGTACCCCCAAAGTATGTATAATTAATTATGCCTCAATAAAAATATGTATATTGTCATGCTATTTTACCTGCCCATAATCCTGCTGACTGGGTCAATTGTTGACCTAGGGCTGGGTCTGGAGCTCACAGACACCTCAAGCCTGTTCACAGACTGGGTCACAAACTCTTCACATGCTAGGTTGGGTCCCCAGATGCCTCACACACAGGTCTATGAGCTAGATAACTGGCAAAAAGGTCCTTGAAGCCATAGGTTTGAGAGCATGGCCATGTGTGGTGGACCCCCGAGGCAGTCAACACCAGCCAAGTTGCAGCGCTGTGCATGTACACTAACTCCACCCACCCACACACAATTTGCTTACAAAGAATGCGCCACACCACCCCCAACTGGAGGGGGTAGGTGAGGGGGCCTGATTAAGTTATTCTATTTTCCCAACAATCCACCCCTTCAGGGTCCCTTGCCATACAATCTACACATTCAGAATCTTCCCGATGTTCCCTTAGGGAGGATAAATGACCCTTACATTTACATAACCTATTGTCCATTCAATATGCCTTAAGGCTTGTCCTTTAGGCTTGTAGTTCTGTCCTTTTAACTATTAGCCCATATGTCTGGTTAGTAGTCAGCATTGGTGTGATTTTCCATGGGGATCCTGCAGTCATACTGGTGGGCAGTTCAATGCATATTCAGTAGATGATCACGCTGATGTATGCATGTTATCCTGTCGACTCTGGTGCAGTGCCTGCAACCAGAACACTATGGGCGAAAAGACAGAAGAGTTATTGGTACCGGTAGGGGAAGTTCTCGTCCCGCTGGTAAGATACATGCCAGTTTGCCATCCTAAGAAAGGATGGTTGCAGGAATAGGTATCTTACCTGGCTTATGATACCATACTTTATCTGCTAACACTGTTGGATCTGTAGGTTCTACATGTAACAGTATAGGGGAACTCGTAATTGGCCATGATGATAATACAAATGTGCCCTTTGGAATAGAGTGCTTATCTGTTCTAGGCCATGTTAACTGTTACTCAAGGAGGCCAGGCACTTGTCACCCAAGGTGAAACTTGTAAGTCTTCCTCTAATTCTTTCTCCCAAGGACCTATTAAACCTACCCAGCATATATGGGGGGCTTTTATTCTTCAAGGCCATTCCCATTGTACTGTCTCTCCCTGTTGCAAACAGGTTGGGGCTGGTAAAAGAATATTTCCATTCTTGCCATATCCTGGCTTCAAAAGCTCATCTCTAGTAGTGACTTGCAGTTGTATAGGTGCTGCAGCCCTAGGCAACAGAACTTCCACTGGAGAGGGCCCGCCCTTGCAGGGTCTCTCATTTAGAATTCTGACTGTTGGCCATAATTGCCATGTCCACCCCTTCAGGAATGGGGGTTAGGTAGATAGCCTTAGTCCCTTTTATAAAAGGCCATGTACCATTCAAGCATTCCCGCTGCCCGGGGATGATATGGCACATGTAACTTCCAATGAATGGACAACTGGGAGGCCCACTTCTGAACCCCATGTCCAGTAAAGTGGATTCCATTGTCACTTTCTATGACTACAGGCCTGCCATACATAGCTGTAAGGCTATTCAATGCCTTCACATTGTTTACCTGGTCTGGGGCCTTACAAGGCCATACAAACAAAAGACCATTAGCTGTATCAACAGCAGTGAAGATGTATCTGAAATTCTCTGACCTTGGCAGTGGTCCAACAAAATCCACTTACGATCGAGTCAGGGGCACCCTTCCTCAAGTTAGTTGCCTATCTGTATGGTGCACCTGTGGGTGGGGGAAACTCTCTTGATCACACACTGGACAGCATGACAGGCATTCACTACATCTTCCCATTTTACAGGCAGGACCCATCTTTGAGACGCCATCCACATGGTTTTACTGCCACCATGCTGCATTCGTCAGTGTAACCACTGGGTGCCATCAGTAGCTGGGGCTCTCTCCAGCCATCTTACCTTAGCCAAGGCATCAGCCTCATCATTTCCTGGACTGATTAAGGGGAAGTGTCCTGTGACATGGAAAAGAGTTCTTTCTTTCTCATGCCCCAATTCCCATAACTCTTGCCACATGGCTTGTCCCCACAGGGGTCGGTGGCCTACCATCCACCACTGATACTTCCAAGTAGAAATCCAAAGGGTTAAACCTTTTTACACAGCCCAGCTATCAGCACAGATGGTTCATGGTCCAGGCTCATTTTTTATCACCATCCATACTGCTCTCAGTTTAGCCTATTGACTGCTTTGCCCTCTGCCGTTTTCATACCACATGGTATCTGTTGAGGGCTGGACAGCAACAACTGTCCACGTTGCTGAAGGTCCGATGCTAGAGCCATCTGTATACCAAGCTTGCTCTGTGATAGGTCCCTGTCGCTCATGGTGTAGCCTCCACCTCCATGGGTAATGGTTGTGTCGAAGTATCCTCCACAACCTCTACTGGGCCTAGCACAGTTTGCAACTCTTTGGACAGAAGACTCGTTGACACAGTGCTCCTTTGTTCTATATATGCTCCCAATTTAGACAGAGTGGGAGTCTGAGCCACACCCATTTTAGGGTTGGTGGCCCATGTGCACAGCCAACCTAGTATGGGGTATGTCATCCTTACTAGGACTTTGGCAGTTCCTATGATAGCTTCAGTGGCCATCAAGGCAGAATACACAGCTGCTAACTGCTTTTCTATTAAGGTATAATGTACTTCAGTGCCCTTCCAGATCTGAGACCAGAATCCCACAGGTGTGTGGAGTTGGTCTTATCTCTGCCACAAATCCCATCCTATTCCCTCCTGGGTTATATATACATCTAGCTCAAAAGGCTTAGTGAGCTCAGCCACTTGTAATGCCTGTACTTGCTGTATTGCCCTTTTTGTAGCCTTGTTCTACTTCCTCAGTCCAATCCCAGAAGGCTCCTTTCTTTATTAATGCACGCAGTGGGCATGCCATTTGGGCCATATGGGGTACAAAAGCTCTCCAATACCCCAAAAGTCCCAAATATGTCTGTAGCTGAGCTACCGTTTGCATTGAGGGTATGCCTGTATCTTATCTATAATAGCTTCTGGGATGACCCTCGTCTTACCTGACCAGACCAACCCTAGGAATTTGACTGACAACCCAGGCCCTTGCACTTTGGCTATGTTTACAGCCCACCCACATTGTTCCAAATAACTTAGCAGCATTGGAGCTGCCTGGGTTAAATCTGCAAGAGAATCGGAGGTTAGTAACACATCATCAATGTAGTGAAACATTGTAACTGTGCTGGGCCTAGTCCACCTGGCTAGGTCCCCAGCCACCAAGCCATGACAGATGGTTGGGTTATGCAGTTAACCCTGGGGCAATGCTTGAAAGGTCCACTGTCTTCCTTCCCACTTGAAGGTGAACTGATCTTGGCTATCAGCCAAGATTGGAATAGAGAAAAAAGCAGGTCTGATACATAATGATAAGTCCCCAGCTAAGTTGTCAGCTGATCAATCAAGTCATGAACTGAAGGCACAGCTGCATGCAAAGGAGGCACTACTTGGTTCAGTTCTTGATAATCTACAGTCATTCTCCAGGTACCATCAGGCTTTTTCACAGGCCATACTGAAGCATTAAATGGGCTCTGAGCCAGACNCTACTTGGTTCAGTTCTTGATAATCTACAGTCATTCTCCAGGTACCATCAGGCTTTTTCACAGGCCATACTGAAGCATTAAATGGGCTCTGAGCCAGACGGATAATGCCAACTTTCTTTAATTCCAGTATAGTGGCACTTATCTCTGCATGTCCTCCTGGTAGGCGATACTGCTTTACATTAACTACATGTCTTGGCTTGGGTAACACCTGTGGGTCATGTTTAGCATACCCTCGTAACACAGGCTTTACTGTCCATATTCACAGCCCAAACTCTCCAACTGTTGTTTGCAGGTGCAAACCATAAAGAACATCCATACCCAAGATGTATTCAGCTACAGGGGTACTGTGTGTATATATATATATATATATATATATATATATATATATATACAGTATATACAAGAGNAAAAAAAAAACAAAAAACACTGTTCAGGGCACAGTTGCTGCCACAAAGCAAACAGGACTGCATTTGGCTGCCAGTCAATTTTCTTTTTATCAACCCCTGCTGCAAGCAAGTCAAGCCACATCTGCTTAAAGCTAGTCTTGCTTGGTCCCTTTGGGATAAAATCCCAAACGTTTCTTGGGGGTTCGGTCTTAGCCACCTTTCAGACCCCTTTTGCTTGTCTGCTATCCTCTATTTCACCCTAGCCGGCTATCATGGGCATTTACCTCATGTATAGGACAACCAATGTATGGGGCCAGTGTGGCCATCAGTGACCCAAAGGACGTTGACGGGGCATTTTGCAGCACTATGTCTCTCATGCTGCCTGTAAAATTTTCATCATCCGAGCCACAAGTGTTCAGATTAAACATGGACTGCTGCATCCCCAGCTCCCGAATGATTTGGACCAGCTCAGCATATGTTTTCCATTTACTAACAATCTTGGGCATTTCTCCAGCATTTGCCCACACAGTTTGGGCAGCTACATTCACCCAGTCCATCAAGGAGTGATTACCTTGCCCTTGTGCATATCTGCAGCTATTCTGCAGCCGCTGCCTCAGGGATGGGTGTATGGTAATGGATGCCAATTTCTCTACCTCCTTACCAGAGCATACCACACTATCACCCCTAGGTCCCATAGCCGCAACAGCCAAGCAGCCAGGGTCCCCCCATGTTTCTGCCTGAACTGTCTTCCCAAGTCAACCAGTTCAACCTGGGTATATGGGACATAGTTGTTGAACTGGGTCACCTGTGGATCACCCACCGGTTGTCCATCCAGTCCAATAGGCTGCTTATGTCCCAATTTCTCATGCACAACAGGTGTGCCTGGAGATGCACAGTTTCCCTCAACTCACCACTGGGTTGGTCATCTTCCCTGGTGTGAGGGGCAGGAGTGGCCAGTCGCTGCACATCATCCTCCAGGATAATCATCCGTGCTTCCAACAACTCTGCTTTCTGCCACAAATCTCAATCAGTTTTCAGCAGAGTGAGAGTAGCTAGGCTCCGGTCAGCAGAAAAGTGGCCACCGGGCACTACATGCTCAAGGACAACCACATTTCCTCCCTTTCCCAAGAGGTTTTCCATTGTAATGCCTGGTCTATGCTGCCTTGCAGTACAGTGTGCAGTAACCAGATCCCGGTCAACAGGAAGGTGGCCGTAGGGCAGAGCATCTTCAAAAGTAGCCACATTTCCTCCTTCTTCCAAGGGCTTTTGGATCCTGTACATGCTCAGAATCTTGTTGTAGACTACGCCAATTGTCATGCTATTTTACCTGCCTGTGTCCTGCAGACTGGGCCAATTGTTAAGTTAGAGCCAGGTCTGGAGCTCACGGACACCTCAAGCCTGTTCACAGACTGGGT
>NW_007729827.1:10454-13242 GCF_000696425.1 Galeopterus variegatus | reverse complement strand
AACTCTGCTTTCTGCCACAAATCTCAATCAGTTTTCAGCAGAGTGAGAGTAGCTAGGCTCCAGTCAGCAGAAAAGTGGCCACCGGGCACTACATGCTCAAGGACAGCCACATTTCCTCCCTTTCCCAAGAGGTTTTCCATTGTAATGCCTGGTCTATGCTGCCTTGCAGTACAGTGTGCAGTAACCAGATCCCGGTCAACAGGAAGGTGGCCGTAGGGCAGAGCATATTCAAAAGTAGCCACATTTCCTCCTTCTTCCAAGGGCTTTCGGATCCTGTACATGCTCAGAATCTTGTTGTAGACTACGCCAATTGTCATGCTATTTTACCTGCCTGTGTCCTGCAGACTGGGCCAATTGTTAAGTTAGAGCCAGGTCTGGAGCTCACGGACACCTCAAGCCTGTTCACAGACTGGGTCACAAACCCTTCACACACCAGGATAGGTCCTCAGACCCCTCACACGCAGGTCTGTGGGCTAGGTAACTGGCAAAAAGGTCTTTGGATCCATAGGTTTGAAAGCAAGGCTGCACGTGGTGGACACCCAAGGCAGTCAATGCTAGCCAAATCGTGGCGCCATGCAGGTGCAATAACTCCACCCCCCATATACAATTTGCTTACAAAAAATGCACTGCACCACCCCCAACTGGACAGGCAGGCGAGAGGTCCTAATTAAGTTATTCTATTTTCCCAACATATGTATAAAATAAGAATTTAAAAAATTTTGATAATGGTTTTATTTTATAATTATTTTAGATTTACAGAAAAGTTGTAAAGTTACTACAGAAAGTTTCCATGTACTCCTCATTCAGTTTCCCCTATGGTTAATATCATACATTACTATGTTACCTTTGTCACAACTAAGGAACTAACACTGGTACATTACTATTAATTAAACTCCACACTTGATTCAGATTCTACCAGTTTTTTACCAATGTAGGGCTTTTGAATCAAAATTAATATATAATAGTAGTTGGTAATGTCCTATTTAGTGCTGTCTTTGTCAGATTTTGATATCAGCATTGTGTTAGCTTTATAACCTTTCTCTAAGCTCTGCAACAGTTTAAAAGGGATTGGAATTATTTACTTACTGGTATAAAAGAACTGGCCTGTGAAACTGTAGTCTTGGTACTATTTGGAGGAACTCATATGCACTGAGGCAATGGCCAAGAGAAAAACATTAATATACTAGCCAGGACTTCAGCCCCAAACTTTAATGCGGTCCCCACTTGAGCTATGCTGGAGTTCCTGGGGAATTCTTTCCTAGGCCATGTTGACCTGTATGTATGTCCTTGTAGAAAGCAAGCTGAAATGCCATATGAGCATCTTCCTCTTAAGCCTACACATGAATCTGGGATATTAAATCTCTTTGATAAGGAAAGACCAAAGCAGAGCCTTCTAGTTGGTGAAAAAAATAGCAGAACAAAAACCAAAATAATCAGAATTTGACCTAATGCTTACCTACTCTTAACCCTCTCAGGTTCAGATTCATCCCCAGAATTGTGATTCAGCAGGTCTAAAGTAGGCCCTGAGATTTTACATTTTGAGCAAGTTCTCAGGTGATGCTCCTGGTCCGGGGACCGACCACACTTCGAGAAGCACTGCCCTAAGATATAGTTTGTATAGAAAAAACCTGAGTAAATAGCTGATTATTTCTCTTTATTTCCCAGTTTTCTTAATAATGATTTGGTTTCCTAGCAACCTTCAAAGGTGACCAGTGATTTTTATTTTAGTAGCTTTGTAAACTCAAGCATTTTAAAACATGTTTGATATGTTTTAATTACTTATAGTTATTTGTTTTCTTTTTCTTCACATTGTTCATATTTGGCCTATGGGAGCCTTTTCAAGTTGGCCACTATGTTCTTTTGGCATGACCCACCCCAACAGTCTTTGAAAGCTTTCTAGCTTTTGAGTACCAAAAAGATGCTCCAGGCACAACTTATAAATTTTATCCTCTAAACTTGAATTCAGCCATTTCTTCAAAGAGTCTTGATCCCTTTTAACACGAATCTGTATTATATTTTTGCTATTTTTTTNATATATATATATATATATATATATATATATATACAGTATATACAAGAGGCATTAATCTTCCTGTGCCCAATGGCAATGACACAGCTTTGACCTCACTCGTATTTCCTCCATAGCCATCTATACAAACCGTGACCCTTGGAAACTTATCTGGATTGCCGTATATCAGGCTACATTCTGCACCTGTATCCACCAACACCAAAACATGCTGCACATTTGTCCTTGACCAATGTATTGCCAATTCAACATGAGGCCTCCGGTCCTCACCTGCCCACCAAAGACGAGTACCTTGGCCTATTCCCTAATCAAAATGGAACAGTTCATCTGCCTCCTCGGGAGCAACCAAGAAGTTCTTTTTAAATCCATTGAGGATACCCTGCTACCTGTTTGCAGACCTTTGGTAAAACACTGTTCAGGGCCGGCCCGGTGGCGCACTGCTATAGTGCGCTGCTTGGGAAGTGCGGTGGCGCTCCCGCCGAGGGTTCGGATCCCACATGCAGGCCGGTTCCCGCTCACTGGTTGAGCGAGGCGCGGGAGCAACGCCGAGGGTTGTGATCCCGTTGCCGGTCCCGGTCCGGTACGGGGGCGACACTGAGGGTTGCGATCCGTTGCCGGACACGGAAAAAGACAAAAAGGAAAAAAAAAAAAACAAAAAACACAAACAAAAAACACTGTTCAGGGCACAGTTGCTGCCACAAAGCAAACAGGACTGCATTTGGCTGCCAGTCAATTTTCTTTTTATCAACCCCTGCTGCAAGC
>NW_007729827.1:5820-9826 GCF_000696425.1 Galeopterus variegatus | reverse complement strand
TATTTGGCCTATGGGAGCCTTTTCAAGTTGGCCACTATGTTCTTTTGGCATGACCCACCCCAACAGTCTTTGAAAGCTTTCTAGCTTTTGAGTACCAAAAAGATGCTCCAGGCACAACTTATAAATTTTATCCTCTAAACTTGAATTCAGCCATTTCTTCAAAGAGTCTTGATCCCTTTTAACACGAATCTGTATTATATTTTTGCTATTTTTTTCTAATTATAAAAGCATATTTTCATTGAAGAAATGTGGAAATAGCATAATAGTGTAAAGAAGCAGAAAAATAATCCTGCCATTTTGAAGCAACTACTAACATTTTAATATATTTCCTTCGAGATCATCTACAATGAAATCCTACATAGCTGAAATCACATTATATATATCTTGCAGTTTCATTTTAAAAACATTCATAACAACTTTCTTATATCATTAAAAATGTTTCATGAGAATTATTTTAATAATAGCATCATGTTGTAGTATACGGTCTTACTATAATTTCCTTAATCATTCTTCAAATATTGAGCATTTGGCTTGTTCTTGTAAATTATGCTTCAGAGGGCATCTGGGTGCTTAAATCTTTGATCCAATTTTACATTGTTTCCTTAGAATCTAATCCAGATGTAGAATTCATGAATCAGAGGATATGAAGATATTTAAAGCTCTGGAAACATATTACTAAATTGCTATCCAGAAATCTTTATACTGTACTCTTGCCAGTATTGAGCACTCTCATTTTAAAATCTTTGCTAGTATTAGGCTTCATGGCTAGCTTAACATCAGCACAGCCATGTTAAGCAACTTTCCCCCTTCTCTTCCTCCCCTTTCCCTTTTCTGCTCCAGGAACTGAGATTCCTCTCCTGGGAAGCGGTAAACATTACTGTTATCATCAAGGGAATGTCTTGTGGGTTGTGTCTAGCAGGCTTTGGGCTGGAAGGCTTTGTACTGAGATAGTGGCTAATTGGGAGCCTATGACTTAACCTATCAGATGTTATCAGACCTCAAGGACTATGTCACCTTGCATACCACTGATTTCAAAATTGCCCATTACTCTGAACTCTCCTTAAAAGTCTTATAACCCCCCTGCTTTCTTTAGTTCACGGGGAACTGAGCTGGTTCAGTCTCCCCTCCTCATCAGTGGAATAAACCTTTTGGCTGAAATGGCTCCTGACTCAGGTCTCTCTCTCCTTTCTCCGTCTCACCAAACCTAACAGCTAGTTTGATGGGTGAAATATTACTATCATTGTTTTCATTTGACTTTTTATTCTGAATATATGAACATTTGATCTGTTATGTTATTGCAAATGTTTCTCCCAGTTTATCAGTTTTGGATTAGCTTTTGACACACAGAAACCTTCTATTCTCACCTGCCAATGTCTTCTTTTGAAACTTCTCCCAGTGGATTTATAATGTGTACATTGATTACAGAAATAAAAAGGGTGTTGATATTCAGTTTACATAAATTAACTATAAAGCAGTTTAGTAGAGTACGCATGTTTTATAGAGCAAGAAATAAGAGCAAAGAAGAGATTAGTCAGTGCACCATGTAGCCACCCCTGGCCTCATACTGTGATCTGGGTGTGGCAGGGCCCTTCTTTCCCAGCTGTGTTCATCCATGAAGGGTAGTTGAGTCTCTCGTAGCTGGCAGAGGTAATCTCTGTCAGGATACTAACTACTGATAACCAGTTGTGATTTAACAATCCACACTGGCTAAAACCCTTACAAATATCTCAACCAGAGCCCTGCGATGGGACAACAAAGCCTTCCTCTAGTCTCTCTGCTAGAGACTTGCTGTTCTCTACTAGAACAAACAGGCAGAGCTGTGATAATAGAAGGGAAGGATGAGGTCATCTCAGTATGGGAGCATGGTTTGGGAGGAATAAACTCAGAACTCAGTGTATAGTTCATGCTATGAAAATCATACTTTATCCTCAGGACAACTCATCTGATTGACTCTACTTTCTCTCTCTCCCTATCTCAGCTTTCCCCTTTCTTCCTTCTTCTTGCAACTCTCTCTCATAAAGTCATTCAGTACCATTTCTCTACGCCACCCCCCCCCCCCCCCACCCAGGAAACTCCTTTCACTCCTTAGGATTGAGAGTTTCAGTTCATTGCTAGGTTAAGAGGGGTGGGGCAGTGGTGAGACTTAACTTTTATTTAGTCTCTCCTAAAGAGAAGACTGAAAACTAGCTCCCCCCGCCCTTTTTTAAAAAAATCTATTTAACATAAGATGTAAACACATCTCATCAAGGTATTATTTTTGTTATAGATGATATAGTTTAATATATGTCAAGATGGAATCATTTGTATCAGCATCACCCTGAGCCGTGGCCATCATGGAACAATAAACATCATCATTGTAGTATTAAGGAACATTTGGCTCTCTCTGACCCTGGCCTGCTTTACAGAAGGAGCCACACTAGCTATAAAAGGCCCACTTGCCTCCTCCAATTAATTTGAGAGTCAGTTCATCTCACCACAAGATGGCATACTCTCCACCTGCCACCAAGATACAGGATGTTCCTGGAGGATTCCCAAGGTCCATATTTGCTTTGGCTCACCTGTTAGTATTTTTCAGAATAAGGTTACACACACACACACACACACACACACACACACACACACACAGAGAGAGACACACACACACACACACTTTGTTTTAAATTTAGGGCAGAAATATAATTCAATTTTACTTCTGCAAGTGGATAACTTTTGAAGTAGAAGTTTGGCTTCATTGTAGTCACCTCTTTCTACTGATGGAGAGAGAGCAATTGGGAAGATTTTCCTCATTGTGAGCAAAACATTAGAATAGCCTACTTTATCTATTTAAATGTATGACCAGTAGGCCCACCTTGCCCTAGGACTAGGTTTAGAAGGATATTTCTCTCTCTTTATGCAAGCAGAAGCTATCTATCCTCATGGTCCTGTCCTTATGATGCTGACGTGAAGTGATTTGCATAAAGAGATTCGGTAATAGGAGAGCCTCCTGGCATCCATCTAGAGGCAAACATGAGGCCCAGAGCTGGAAGTGACACAAAGGACCCCAAACGGGAGCTGAGCCCTTTGTGGGTGAGTCTGGGCTGTGGCCTTGAGTGGGCTTGGGGGACTCTGCTTCAATAAGTGGTTGAGGTTGGCAAGTGTAGTAGGCTCAGCCACCCTAGTGTGTATAGAACTTTGGAAGGAAAGACCAAACATACGTTTTTGAGCTGACTGAGTCATAAACCTGGAATACAAGGATGAGGCATTACTATGTCAGTGAAAAATCTTTATGGAGATTATTGCCACAGCCATAGAAGAGCACCCCCCGATCTTATGAAATCAGTGTGGGGATATCATGAGTTTGCTGTGGGAACAGTGGAGGTTATGGGATGAACATGCTTTCTAATTTTCCTTCTTCACGTATTTTTGGAGGAGGGATGGATCCCCTCAAACTGAGTGAGCCCCTAGTGTTCTTGCACCTTTGGACATAGTGAGGCTTTGAGGGGGAGAGACTGAATTTCTCAAAGTTGTTCAAGCCAGAAAACTTGGATTCTTGTTTTCCCTTTTCCTGTTTCAATCTATCAATAATCCCTAGAACCTAAATGAATCCATCTGATCTTTATTTCTGCTTCTATAGTGCAGTTTGGTCACCAGCATTGCTTTCTGGTTTACCAGCCTCTCAATTCCTGTTTCAGTTCTCACTCTTACAGAATTAACTATCGACACAAAGTTAACTTTTTTTTTATACATACATGTGGGATACAGCGTTGATTTTCAATAATTGTGTAGAATATGTGGTGGTTAGATCAGTATAGTTAGCTTATTCATCTGTACAATACACGATCATTCTTTGTGTCTGTTGACCAATTCCTCATTAGCTTCCCGCCCTCCTCCCCTCCCCTTCTCCACGTCTAGTTTTCTAAAAATTCAATGTATTACTGTGATTGCTTCTTTCTTTCTCTTTCTTTCTTTTTCTTCCTTCCTTCCTTCCTTCCTTCCTTCCTTCCTTCCTTCCTTCCTTCCTTCCTTC
>NW_007729827.1:4119-5189 GCF_000696425.1 Galeopterus variegatus | reverse complement strand
TTATTTATGGATTCAGCTCCCAGTTATGAGTGAGAACATGTGGTATTTCTCTTTCTGTACTGGGTTGTTTCACTTAGAATAATTTTCTCCAGGCTCATCTACGTTGTTGCAAATGGTAGAATTTCATTCATTTTTATGGCTGAGTAGTATTCCATTGTGTATATATACCACAATTTCCTTATGCAGTCAACCATCGATGGGCATCTAGGTTGGTTTCATTGCCTAGCTATTGTAAATAGAGCTGCAGTAAACATGGGAGTGCATGTATGCCTTCGACCTGAATTTAACTTTTAAAAACACAAATCAATCTTGCCGCTCCACTGCCTAAACACCACAGTGGTTTAAAATCCTGCTCATAGTAAAATCAAATCTCTCTACACTGGCCTGTGATGCCCCACAATGTCTGACCCCTCTCCCCTTTTATTGTTCTTTCTCTTGCCCACCGCACTCCAGTCAGGAGACCGTCTGTTTCTGGAGGAGGAAAGTTCATTCCCACCTTAAGGCCTCTGCACCGGCCATCCCCTTTGCCTGCACTGCATTTCCTCTGACTCATTAGTTTCCAGGCCATGTCCTCAGAAAAGCCTTCTCAGACACCCAAGTTAAAGGAGTCCCCAGTCCCATCACTCTGATATTTTCAAGTTAGCATTTACAACCACCTAATATTTTCTTAGTTATTTTTATCTACTTACCTATCTATCACCTCTCTAATCTAAGCTAGCTACTAGTTTATGGTCTATTGGGGGGCTCTGGGGGAGAGTGGTGAAAGAAGAATGAGTAATTGAATGAGTACCTAGCTAAAAATTCATTCACTTAGTATTTCTCCCAGAATCAGACTGCAAGTTCCATGGGAGCAGAAATTTTGAATGGATCTCAGCTCCTAGACCAATGCCTACTACATAGTACTCATCCAATAAGTGTTCGTTAAATGAGCGTAAGGGCTGAAGTGAATAATTGGAAAAATAAAGGAGATGTGCTCACATATATTCCCTAAGGACATGAAGTGCATCTAACCTGTTACACATAGGTAGTTTAAATGTTTTAGTGTTTCCCAGAAGATGACTAATGTGCAA
>NW_007729827.1:2467-2994 GCF_000696425.1 Galeopterus variegatus | reverse complement strand
CATTTCTGTTAAGCTCCGAGGTAATGCTGATGCTGCTGATTTGGGGACCATACTCTCTGTGATGACTATGGGGCGCAAGCAGATTTAAGTCCTCCATACTAAGTGCCTTCTCAGAAGCTCCAACTCTCCTCAGCTATAGGGTCCAACAAATGGGCTTGAGAACATGTATAAGAAGCCCATTTTCACAACAATTCCAATCCAGATATTCCAATCCAGATTTATCATACCAAAGTTCTTATGCTGATTTCTACTTGACACCTGTCTGTTCCTCAATTGGTTTAGAAGTCAGAAAAGAGAGGAGGAAAGGGTTGTTATTATTTCCAACTTACAGATGATGAAATGTAAACTTAATGAGGTCGAACAACTGAACTCAAAGCACTAAACAGGGGATCTAAGTCCCACTGGGATTTGAAGCTTATCAGTCTAACCCTAGCATTTACTCTCTTACTTGATGTTTATACTGCCTCCAGTTAGAATGCCCTGTAGCACATGATCTGGGCCCCTTCTACCACATGATTCCTGTCTTG
>NW_007729827.1:0-667 GCF_000696425.1 Galeopterus variegatus | reverse complement strand
CCCTATATAGGATCCGAACCCGCAGCGGGAGCGTCACTGCGCTCCCAGCGCTGCACTCTCCCGAGTGCGCCCCAGGCTCGGCCCATACTTGCTTCTTTCTACTTTGTCTCTCCCACTTTTGCCCATTTTTGCATATGCTGCCACAGTTTTCTCCCTAAATAAAGTATTTATCCTGATATTCTTCTGCTCTATAATACTGTCACCCACAAGGTAAAATCATCAGCCTCTCACACTAAACTTCTCCAAACTTCCCTTGTGCCCCCACACCAGCTCCTGTTTCTGGAAAAGTGGGCAGCCACTACTTTTTTGAACACACAATTTTAATTTTTTGTCTATGGGACATTTCTCACAAGTTCCATCTACTAATTATGCTCAACTATTATTTAAGAATTCAAATCCTATCCTCAAACACAGTGCAAGTCTTAATTTTCCCAAACACCAGATTCAATGTGTGCTTGCTCTTCTGACCTGTGTGTTCCATTACATGATAATTACTTTTGCATTTTCCTATTGGAATAGTACTTTTTCTATTGTTTGAAAGGTCCCTTTAAGTCTTGCCTCACCAATTTATCTCTCCTACCATATGGTAACAGGGACAATGGGATTCTCAGGAAGAGGGACTATGTCTTGTATTCCACTTATCTTTGTATTCCACCACTGCTTAACA
>NW_007729826.1:218433-219645 GCF_000696425.1 Galeopterus variegatus | reverse complement strand
GACACTGAGGGTTGCGATCCGTTGCCGGTCACGAAAAAAGACAAAAAGGAAAAGAAAAAAAGAAAGAAAAATAGTGATTCTGAACTAAGGCAGTTTTATAGCCAAGGGGATATTAGGTGTATGGAGACATTTTTGGTTATCACAATTGCGAGGGGTACAGTACTACTGGCATCTAGAGGGTAGAGGTCAGGGATGCTGCTAAACATCCTACAATGTACAGGACAGTCCCCACAACAAACTACCTGGTCCAAAATGTCAATAGTGCTGTTGCCGAGAAATCTCGCATTGAATATATACATAATTTTGAAGAGAATTGACATCTTAAAGATATGGAATCTTCTGATACATAAGCATGATATAGTTCTCCATTTATTTAAGTCTTTAATTTCTCTCAGCAATATTTTATAGTTTTTAGTGTCTAAGTCTTACACATTTTATAGTAAATATATAACTATCAACCATTACCACTATCTAGTTCCAGAACATGTTCATTATCCCAAAAGCTATACCCAATAAACAGTCACTCCCCATATCCACCCCTGACTCCCCCTGGCAACAACTAATTGCTTTCTGTTTCTATGGATTTGCTTATTCTGGATATTTTGTATAAATGAAATCAAACAATATGTGGCCTTTTGTGTCTGGCTTTTTTCACTTAGCGTAATGTTTTCAAATATATCAGTACATCATTCTTTTTTTTTTTTTTTCTTTGCTGCCTGGTACAGTACTTTATATTCTTTTTATGGCTGAATAAATATTATGTGTGTGTGTGTGTGTGTGTGTGCGCACTGTATTTTGTTTATCCATTTGTCAGATAATGTACATTTGGGTTGTTTCCATCTTCTGATGGTTGTGAATAGTACTGTTATAAACATTCGTGTGTAAGTTTTTGTTTGGACGGCTGTTTTCAGCTCTTTTGGGTATATACCAGGAGTGGAATTGCTGGGTCATATGGTAATTCTGTGTTTAACTTTTTGAAGAACTGCCAACTATTTTTCACAGTAGCTGTACCATTTTGCCTTCCCACAAGCAATGTACGAAAGTTCCATTTTCTCTACATCCTTGCCAACATTTGTTAATTTCCCTTTTTTTTGTTGTTGTTGTTTTTTTTTTTTCCTTTTTGTCTTTTTTACTGACCGGCAATGGGATCCCAACCCTTGGTGTCGCACCCGCACCGCGCTCAACCAGTGAGCGGGAACCGGTCTCCACATG
>NW_007729826.1:215925-217185 GCF_000696425.1 Galeopterus variegatus | reverse complement strand
TTGTATTAGTCCATTTCTGTTGGCTTATAACAAAATACAAAGAACTGGATAATTTATAAGAAAACAACATTTATTGCTTACAGTTTCAGAAGCTGGGAAGTCCAAAGTCCAGGGAACACAGCTGGTGAAGGCCTTGGTTGTGGCTGCAGTGATGGCAGAGTATCACATTGCGAAAATGGTGGAGCAGAGAGAGACACTAACCTCCCTATTCACTCTCCTTTTAAAGACCTCAGAACCACACCTCTGACCACCATTATTAATCCATTTACTAGTGCACAGTCCTACAATCTAATCACCTTTTCAAGACCCTACCTTTCAATTACCGCAACAGGATTTCCCACCCTCAACATTTACAGTGGGGATTAAGTTTTCGGGGGACATTCAATACAAGGCAGATGTTTAGTGCTGTAAATTTCCCTTTAAATACTGCCTTTGAGGGCCGGCCGGTGGCTCACTCTGGAGAGTGTGGTGCTGATAACACCAAGCCAAGGGTTGAGATCCCCTTACCGGTCATCTTTTCTAAAAAAAATAAAAAATAAATAAGTACTGCCTTTGTTGCATCCACAAATGTTGATATGTTCTACTCCTTTTCATTCAGTTCAAAACACATTCTATGAATCGTCATTTATAGCCTTCAATTGGCCTTCAATCTCCAGCCCTCCTGAAATGTACTTTTGACACTACTTTCAGAATTAGTCTTGAAATACACATGTGAAAATGTCATTTCTCTGCTGAAAACTTTCAATAGTTCCAATGTAAAAAGTCAAAATGTCATCACATTCTTGCTTCATCTACTTTTCTAGTCCTCTTTTTCTTCCATTTACTCGCCTCTTCCCCAAACACACACACACACACACACACACACACACACACACACATTCCCCTATACTCTAAAGTCCTTTTTTTCTTCCATTTACCCTCCTCTTCCCAAACACACACACACACACACACACACACACACACCCCACATTCCCCTGTGCTCTAACCACATGGGGGTCACTTGTAGTTTCCTAGACATGCTGTTTGGTTTCTGTCTTTGAAAATGCTTTAGTCTTGTGCTGTCCAATATGGTGGCCACCAGCCACAGGTGACTACCGAGCACTTGAAATATGGCTAGTCCAAAGTGAGGTGTGATGTAAATATGAAATTGGCACTGGATTTCAAATACTTTGGACCAAAAGTTAATGTCAAAGATCTCATTAATATTCTTTTATTAAAGATTACTTCGGGCCGGCCCGGTGGCGCACTGCTACAGTGTGC
>NW_007729826.1:210345-213845 GCF_000696425.1 Galeopterus variegatus | reverse complement strand
AAAAAGACAAAAAGGAAAAAAAAAAAAAATGCTACTAGTGATTATAATTGCAATACCTAAGTGAAAATTACTGGTCTTGTAAAAGAAGTTGTCATCAGTGTCAAAAAGCAAAGAAAAAACAAATGAAAAAGTGAGCTTCTGTTCCCCACACAGGCAGAGGGGAGTAGGTAGGGAAGGAAAAGCTCTATCATTCCTATACTGTCTCCACCGCCAATATTTAGTCTCTTTCTTGTGCCCAAATCCCTCTGTCCTTGCATGACTGTTGGACACCAATTCTTAACTGTGGTAAAGAGGGTACAGTGACAACAGGATCAGTTTGACAACAGTATTATCAGGCCCTTGTGAAGACTGTTTTCTCCCACTGGCTATCTGGGAATTTCAAGCCCTGATTTTCAATATTGTCTTAATGTATGTATGTAGGGCCCACAAGCCCAAAACCTAGGCAAGGGGCCTTTCAAATACAAACTCTTATGCTGTATAGAAAACTAAATGTTACAGCACCAGATCTCAGGAATTAACCCCACTATCAATCGCGAATTTTTTTCAAGGAGCTTTTGTTCTGTAATAACAAGTCTGGAGGCACAAGATGAAATTAACTGTTCCAATTTATAGCATCTCAATGGTAACTCAACCTCTCTCATCTGGTAAGTATTTTTCAACTGAACATTCTTGGCATACCATAATAAGTTTTATATAAAAGAGAAAAAGAAGCATTACTAAGTTCGGCCTTATATTTAAAGAAGGGAAATGAAAGAAATATCCATTGCTTCTGCCACAAGTCTACGACAAGGTAGGCAGCTAATCCACTCAAGAGAGAATATTTTCCTGAAGTTTCTCAATAACTTAAAAATAAAATCTGTAAACTTGTTAATAACTCCCTTCACATCCATAATGTCACTTTGTGGACATTATCCAAAGTGAAAGGAAGAAATAATGTAATAATACATATAGTTCAATAATTTTTTGTGTGAGAGGTAATGGATTTAGGGACCAAATCCCCATGAACAGAACACTCCAGGATTTCTCTAATTCAACTTTCCCCTGCTCCAAGGGAATTAAGAAAGGGATCACCCACACATGATGCATGAGAGAAATAAAGTTAAGAATGCTGGGGTGGTTCATTAGCTCAGTTGGTTATAGTGTGTGGTGCTGATAACACCAAGGTCTGGGGTTCAATCCCTGTACCAGCCAGCAAAAAAATAAAAAGAAAATGGGTAGAGAATCAGAAAACCTGAATGCCGATCTGTGTTTTATTACTAACTTGCGTGAATTGGAATTAAGCCCCTTAGGCTTTCTGCTCAGGAGTTCCTCATCTTAATACACTCCGAGCTTCCTGTGTGCTCCTCCCATCTGCTCTTCTCGTTTTCTCTCTGGCCTCTCCTTTTCTGATAATTCCTCCTGTTGTCACATAAATGTTGGAGTCTCTCCAGTGATCTGTCCTTGACTCCCTTTCTTCTCAGCTCCTCTCTTGCAATTCTAGTTTTCTCCGAGGTGGATACTGATGTATCACCCCAATCCCCCCTGCAGTACTGAGGCTGTCCTCTCCCCTGGCTACTGGAGCACTGGAGAATGACAGCTCTCAGCTGAGTTCTCTCTGGGAATTGCCCTCATGCAAATAGAATCATCTCGTACAAGGCCACATCCCCTCCCTGGAGACAGCCTGTATCCAATGCAGGGATGAGAAGAGCCAGCATCCTTGCCTCAAGATAGGCTATTTTTTTTTTTTTTTTTTTTTGGCAACTAGCCAGTATGGGGATCCTAACCCTTGACCTTGGTGTTGCAATACCTCGCTCTAACCTACTGAGCTAACTAGCCAGCCCAAAATGGGATAACTCTTGAGGGGCCACTCCTGTTCCAGAATGACCCTGGTTTTTGTTGTGACTTCATTGCCTCCTTCTGCCCAATTGTACAGGTTTTGATCCTGAGAACACACCTCAATAAATTATCTGCACAAAAATCTTCATCTCAGACTCTGCTTCCTGGAGAATCCACCCTGACAGTTGGTGCCAAGAGTAGTTGAGAAAGCAGACTGTAAAATGAGATATTGTAACTAGATCACCCATCCGCCAGCTCGCATTGAAGACCCATCACTGGTGGTAGGAGGAGCACGACAAGCTCCTGGCATGCAGTGCAATTGTTGAAACTGACACTAGCAGTGAACTTGGATGGAATACTACTGGAAGGGAATGCACCAGCCAGTGCAATAGCAAAGGTTTTGGAGAGACTGGGAAAACTACCAACCATAAGGACAATGGAATCAGATGGCTCTTTCTGAGTATTATTGATGCATCAAAGAAAGACATCAAAAACTGAGGGTGATTAATCACCAACTGAAGGCCTGGTGTGAAAACAAAAGGGCCTCCTTGACAGCTTATACAGAGAGATTCTTATCTCCCTCAGTCAGAAGGCAGAAAAAGCTTAAGGTGCGGCCCTGTATTTAATCACACGAGTAGCAGAACTCCAGAGAAATTTGAATTCTCAGGCTTGGCAAGTCTACTATAACAAGGTCAGGGCCCTGAGAGGTGAAATCCTGAGACTTGGGATGGGGACATTTGGATTGATGCACTTAAAGACGTTGAAACTGCAGATCACTCTAAACCCTCTGGGCCTGCAGAAATGGCCCACTGTCTCTGTTAAGGGTTAGTGCCCCCCACTTTCTTGAAAATAATGCTGAGGGCTTTCAATCTAGACAAGAAATCAAAGAAGGATGGTCAAGAGCAGCCTTGCCAGTGGGCCGTACGAACCAGCAAATGGTATGATATTAAAAATACCAGAGGTGGCAGGGCTGGCCGGTTAGCTCTGTTGGTTAGAGCATGGTGTTATAACACCGAGGTTATGGGTTCTGATCCCTGTACTGGCCACCTACCCCCAACCCCAAATAAATAAATAAAAATATGAGAGGCGGGAAATGATGTCATGTGCAACTTATGGCAAGTTTCAACAGGAGAATCACAGTAGACCTGTAAGGTACTGGAGCAAGGCTATGCAAACTTTGGTAAAGAATTTTACATCATTTGAAAAATAGCTCCAGACAAGCTACTGCACTATGGTGGAGACAGAAGAACTGAATATCGGATGTCAAGTGTCCACGTGGCTGAGGCTGCCCATTATGAGAAGGTGTCTGTAAGCTCAGCAGCCATCCATGACACAAAGGAAGGGGCACATCTGGAATCAGGCACAAGTGGTGTCTGAAGGCACAAGAAAGCTTCATAAGTAGGTGATCCTCGGGCCGGCCCGGTGGCGCACTGGATAGTGCGCCGCTTGGGAAGCGCGGCAGCGCTCCCGTCCGAGGGTTCGGATCCCACATGCAGACCGGTTCCCGCTCACTGGCTGAGCGAGGCGCGGGAGCAACACCGAGGGTTGCGATCCCGTTGCCGGTCCCCGGTCCGGTACGGGGGCGACACTGAGGGTTGCGATCCGTTGCCGGACACGGAAAAAAAACAAAAAAAAAAAAAAAAAAAAAAAAATAAGTAGGTGATCCAGACCCCCATGTCATCCAT